>NC_056735.1:245976573-246196573 GCF_019279795.1 Protopterus annectens
AAAGCGCTTAACATTTACCTGTTTATTTTACAGTTCTGTTTTTGTTCATTTGCCAGTCTCAGCTTTTAGTACTTGTCAGTAAATTTTACACATTTTATGTTTTATTCCTCACTTGAATAAAGTCGATGGAACTATTGCTGCCGCTTGGAGTCTAGTGCTTCAGTGGATTTTCTCAGTCAACAAATGTAAAATAAAATAAAAAATAAATATATATATATATATATATATATATATATATATATACATACAACTTACATACAGTAAATAAACAGTTACATTTAATTCTGTGTACATACCTTCACACTATTGTCTTAAACTAAATATTTATCTTAGTGATTATAGTGACTTAAAAAAAAAATTTGTTTAGTAAACTGATGTGAATTGTTACATATTGTTATGCTTTACCTTCTATTTCTGCTTTGATTTACTTTGGCTTAAATGTACTCTCCTTGCATTTTACTATGTTTGTATATATTGTATTTCACTATGTTTTTATTGTATCCATGGAGCTTTTCTCCCCAGGACTCCATTGAAAACGGGCTCATTCAGCCCAATGGACCATCCTGGCAACCAAACTTCAAATAAAATAAATAATAAAAAAAAAAAAATATATATATATATATATATATATATATATTTTTTTTTTTATATATAAATATAGATATATATATATACTTTGTTTCTTCTGGGATGGCTTCAGTCCCATAATTAAAGTAACCATTAAGTGTATATAGAACATCTAGCAAGGGAAGTAACAAAAATCAACATACCACACACGGAGTAACGTGTACCAGAGATGTAGGAAGGGTAGCCACCAGGACCATATATTAAATTGGTGGATTCAGTCCTCATTAACCAAATGTCGTTATGTTGTTACAAACCTTCCTGATTTTAGGAACTGATTATTTCACAGAGATAATTATAAATATATTTATAGAGTGTTTTTAATACATTATTTTAGGAAGGGTCCTGCTAGCCTAAGAAATATATTTATTAGATATTACAAGGTATTGTACTGACTGTATTTTGCCTGGTCAAGGAGAAAGCATCCATCATTTCTAAAACTGTGGAGCTCTAGCTTTGTGATGTGGGGGTATGAATAATGCAAACCACAATTTCCAGACTTTGATCTCTGATAATTAGGTCTTAAGTCTGACCTGTTCAAAACTTAAATTGGTTGTGGCTGGCATACAGAGGATCAGAAAAATATAATTGCATCTTTTGTTATATAAAGCTTGAAATTAATTATAGTACAAGAATGCATCAAACTGGGGAGCACCTTGTATGAAACTGAGTTTTAACAGCCAAGGAACCGTTAAAGATAGGTTATGTGTCAGGAAAGTATTAATAAAATATGTTAACAGATACAAATAAAATGCTTTTACAGTTCACTATAAGAATCCAGTATTATGTTATGCATCACTGTATAATCTAATACAAACAGGATGTTCAGCTCTGTGGCTCCAATCAGGTGAAACAAAACTTCTGCTCTCACTGTTGTAAAGGTATTGACACAGTTATGTCTAGAAGACAGAAGTAGGAAACACTTAAATGGTCTACATTAGTAAGTTCGCATGCTTCATTAACAAATCCCATCAAGGAAACACTAAATACGTGCAAGGTTTTGAGTTTGCAAATCATGTAGTTCATGAGGTCTGCTTATCTTGTTCCCTATATATATATATATATATATATATATATATATATATATATATATATATATATATATATATATATATATATATATATCTATATATGGTTCTACCTGACATAGTCGAAACCACACAACACCGACAACGACATCACCGACACCACATAATCGACAGTGCATTAACACGAAACCTCACATACCCGACAACGAAATAACTGACGTTACACAAACACGAAACCCCATACACTGCACACACCACAATAACAACAATAAAAAACAAAACACATCCCCATTCCACAAACCACACACACAACACAAGCACACCAAAATCCTTACAAATCCACACTAAACCTTACATATACAACTATCGACAACCCTAACCCTAAGGTCCGTCACTATCGCACACGTACCTAACCCGCTCCCTAACCCTAATTCACTTAACCCGCCCCTAACCCAAAGTCTATCCCTACCGCACACTTACCTAACCCGCTCCCTAACCCTAACTCACTTAACCCGCCCCTATCCCAAAGTCTATCCCTACTGCACACTTACCTAACCCGCTCCCTAACCCTAACTCACTTAACCCGCCCCTATCCCAAAGTCTATCCCTACCGCACATTTACCTAACCCGCTCCCTAACCTTAACTCACTTAACCCACCCCTATCCCCACAGACCGTCAATATCCACACTTACCTGACTCGCACCCTAACGTCCGTCACTACCGCATACTCACACAGCCTTTTCCCATGTCGGCATCCTCGGCGTCGGTGTTGTCATCCGTCGTGTCGGTCTTCTGCATTGTCGATGTTCTGGCAGTCGCGATTCGCATCGGTCTTCTTCATTGTCGATCTTCTGGAGCTCCGGATTCCGTTGTCGGTGTTCTGCGCTGTCGACTAAGTCAGGTAGAACCATATATATATATATATATATATATATATATATATATATATATATATATATATATATATATATATATATATATATATATATATTGATCTCATTCTCTTAATCGACAACACAGTTCGTCAAGTAACAGAAGAGCAAACCCACTTCGACGAAAGTGCACAATATTGAAAGTGCACTTTCGCTGAAGCCGATTACAGTGGGGATAAGGAAATATATCTTTTTCCCCAGTGTAGTGCGATCTCAGAGTTGGTATATTTAAGTAGGGGGGTGTGTGGGGGCACAGCCCCCCCCCCACATGGGGGTGGGTTTCAAGTAAATTTTTTTATTTTTGATAATTGGCTTCAGCAAAAGTGCACTTTCGATATTGTGCACTTTCGCTGAAGTGGGTTCAATGTTCTGTTACTCGACAAACTGTGTTGTCGATTAAGAGAAGTAGACCCATATATCTATATATATATATATATATATATATATATATATATATACATATATATATATATATATATATATATATATATATATATATACATATATATATATATATATATATATATATATATATACATACATATATATATATATATATATATATATATATATATATACATATATATATATATACATATATATATATATATATATATATATATATATATATATATATATATACACATATATAAATTGTTCCTCCCTACATAACATTGATTTTTTTTGCTATGTGTTCCTTCACCCCTGCATGTACTGCTTTTTAATGAAAGTACCTCAGGGGCATAACATTGCATGCCAACGTGATGGCCTTTGAACTTTCTGTGGATTAATATTTAAACATTCCAGGAATCTATATATTTTTTTCTTTCCTGCTGATTATACTCAGTGAGTTTGTTTTTGGAAAAACATTTGAAGCATTATAAAGAACCATATGTCTTAAAAACATATTTAGTTTCTTCAACCTTCCTTCATGCACTATGACTACTGTTTGGTTTGACTGTATTATAATGTGTGATTTCTTATGCTATTCTCTGATAAAATGTTTCTTAGAATAAGATATTAAGAACAACTGGTGTTTGCCTAAAGAAGCAAGAAAATGGCTTGAAAGTTTGCTTCCCTGTAAGATACTTAATTGTCTAATGATGGAAAACACAGAGTGGCCTGCCAGGGGTGACCATTCATTGCAATAGAACATCACAATGCACCACTCTAACTTAATATTTTCAGCAGGCTGGGATGAGTTCTGGAAACTCTCATGTTCCCATGAATTACCACATTGATGGTACTCCACAGAATACAGAAGGTGTTATAAGAGATCTGGGAACACAGGTTGACAGCAACCTTTCTTTTGGCCACCACATTGCCACTATGGTCAGAAAGTCCTTCTATGTGGCATATCTCATTACTAAGGGTTTTGCATCCAGGAAGAAAGAGGTCATTGTCTCCCTTTGCTCTTCCCTCATTAAGCCAATTATTGAGTACAATGCCCCATTTGGCATGTACCTCATTAAACACCTGCAACAAGTGTAGAGGCCTTAAAAGTACCTCACAAAAAGGATCCTAGGCCTTAAACACTTGTCCTATATGGACAGGCTCAAAAAACTCCAACTATTCTCTGTCTTATAGCACCTACTTAGAGGCGATCTCTGCTTGACTTATAAAGCCATGTCTGACCCAGCTCTGTTAGAAATGCCACATCTAAAGAAATCCCAATCCCTCCACACCACATGCTCCAGAGACCTCAACCTCATTACTACGATTAACAGAACATGTTGGAGGGACAGGTTCATAACCCAGAGACTGCCCATGGTATGGAACAGACTTCCCATACATGTCAAGCAGAGTACCTCGCTGACCCTCTTCAAGAGAAATCTTGACTAGTGGATAGGAAATAGAAAATTCACCCCGGGGATCACTCCAGTGGCTCTACTTGACAGATGGACTGGGAATTAAGGTGATGTGTCTCAATGCCAGTGTAATCCTATGGGCTAGACTTGTAAAGCCTCCAGGGCCATTAGCCTAGTACACATCTATGAACCTATGAACTTATGTGTCTGGCAAACAACTATGTTTCATTGATACTAAAGAAATAAAGAGAATGCTAGACTGCAAACATCCATGTGTCTGGATAAAGTATTTTGTACATAAAAATGCATGATACTTTGCTGATGTATGTTCTGATTATTTAATACTGATAAAATGAATACCATTTTTGAGGATTATGAGCTTTAAAAATAAAAGCAGTAGAAACATAAACTTCCAGTATCTTTGGATTACGGACTTTAAAAAATGCCATGGAAATTATACGGTCCAGGAAAGAAAGCAGCTGCTTGCATACAGATATTTTAGATAACTCAATAAACATTCCAAAAATCAAATTATATTTTAACGGCACATTCTTCTAGTGGCCAGAATAGCATTCAGAACAGGATGTATGGTTGAGTAACAGGAGCAAAACACAATTTCATAATTACTGACATATTTTTATACACTTTCTTCTAGACAAGTTTTATTAATTTTAATTTAACACCTGAGAGGTTGCTCTTGAACTCACCATAATAAATGCATGCTTCTTACAGAGTTCTCTAAAATAGTTCGTCATTTATTGTATCCCTATTGCAAGACTGGTATTGTAGGACTCAGAGTTAAAAACATTTATGATATATTACAGATACAAAAACAAAACCCTGGAAAACGTATTCATTTTCAAACTGTAGGCAGTATTGAACAATGGGCAGTCATTGGCTAGAATTGTTTCACAGGATTTTTGTAATGAAAAACATGGTAATTATGTAGACCACTGGACATTGTGCACACGTTGGTTCATAATACCAAGTGACTGCATTATGCAAGGTCTACTGATCTCTTTAATCAACAGCTCCTTTGGTATACTGCATTGATGTTACAGCTACAGTTAGACCTAGTTCCTCTGTGGAAGTGACAACTAGTTTACTATATTTTGAAAGAAACATATATATTTTTGTCTATTTGTAAAGGGAGATACAGCCCCCTTAAATGCATTTTTTTAAGGAAAGTAGGGGAGTTAAGCCGGATGAAGCCAAAGTCATGATGGCTGCCAAACTATGCTGCTGTTGTAACATTCTGAGAGCAATCCTAATGCCCTGACAAGGTCTAATGTTCTATATTAACGCATAAAATGTCCTAAAAGTAACAATATAAGGAACTGTGAGATACAAACAGCTTTAATCTCATTCTTTCCATTGGGAAACTGTGCAAAGTCCAGGATGTTAATTTGTATAAGATTCATGTTGCAGCCCCTGCTGCTCTGACGTGCCTTCATACCAGCTTCCCTACTAAGCTTTATTTTAATGCACAGACTGATATAAATATGTAGACCAGGTGCAGAAGTAGTTTATCTAGAAATAATGCAAGCAAAAAATAACAAATACAAATCAGTTGTGCTAAACTTCTCCTCCTTCACTTGACAGAAACAGTAATGTACTACCTAGCACAAATGTTCCAATAATGCATACTCAGAGTTAAGCAATATGTAAACACGTTCCTTGCAAATGTCAGTTTGCACATATAAGTCGTTTGCCTCTTAATGTCAGCTTGTAGTCTCTAATATTGCTTTTTTATAGCATTAAGCAAGGTATTATATAGCAGTTTATTAGCTTACTACTACCAAAACAAAATAATGGTTTTGCCTTAAATTTTTTTTTTATTTTTCAAATACATTTGAATGAATTCCAAAGTATTTATACATAACATCTTAAATAACTATGTACACTGTTTACATTAGCCTGACACTATAACAGATCTTAATGTATACAGTTACTTTATAAGTATGTCCAATCCATTATCAGTGTCTGATCAATTATTTTATAGTGTCAATCAACGATAAGACTTTCCCCCAAGGGTTGTGTATAAATGGCTTTGGATAAATTCTTAGTTCTTTAATTTTAATTTCCAATAATGCTGTGGTCTTCAGTAGGCTGTAGACGTCTTCCAAAGTTGGTATTGTGTTTGTATTATATCTTCTTGTAATACACTTCCTTGAAATTGCAAGGATAGTCCATACTAGATACATGTTTGACCTATTCAAATGAAGACCTTCGTTCACATTTAATAATACAAGAGCTTTAGTTAAATAAAATGATCTGTTATATAAAGCTTGTAGAAAGCTATTAATACCATTCCAAAATGGCTTAATTTTAACACAATCAAAGAAAATGTGGTTCCAATCTGCATTGTGTACTTGCTCACATCTCCAACATATTCCTTTTATGGAAGAACTAATTTTACTGATTCTGTCTGGGGTTAAGAATGCTCTGTGTAAGCATTTCCAGGAAAATAATGGTTTGACAATTTATAAACTGTCTTTGATTGTAATTGCTTAATGAAAGCTTGTAAACTCTCAGATTATATTACACTACCTACAAGTTTGGTGCTTGGAGCAGCCACCCCCCTCCACTGTGCCATTTCTATAGATCTGTATACTATACTTACACTATACTATACTGTAATATACTATACTATACTATACTATACTATACTATACTATACTATACTATACTATACTATACTATACTATACTGCCAAATCTTCGTTACCATACTTCATCTTTTTGTTTTCCTAACTTGTAAGTATATGTTGTGTAATATTTATAGCACAACACATTTGTACTATGTATAATGCAATTCCATTTTATTCATGCACAGTTTGAAGCTTCATTATTGGGACTTACTTCTTTCAACCACTCCCCTTCTGTAATCCCCACACTGAAAATGGGCCTCACCCAGCAGGACTGTCTTGTGCCTTGTCTGACATGATTGTCCAAGTTAACAAAGTATAAATAAATACAGAAAAGGTACACTAATGAATGTTTTGTATTTGATTGTGGTATTAACGTCAACAATCCATGATTAATACAGAAGTCCAAAAATAATTGTTATTCAGGTACGAATCAGGCAAGCCATTCCTCCATATTAAATCCCTCACTGTATTACCATCAGTAGCCATGAGCACTGAAGTCTACCAGTGAGAATTCAAAATCAGTTGGTGGTCCTGCATCGAGCAATGCATCCATGGACAATTTGAAGGTCAGATACTCCAAAGAGATGTTAGGCACACAAGACAAGCAACACAGACAGTTTCTTTTTTGACCTGATAATTTCAGGGGACTTTTGTATGTGTGTGTCTGTGTGTAGATAAATATATAGACAGATATATCTGTAAATAGATATATACACATAAATATATAGATATAGATGTAGTTATCACACCTTTAATTGCTGATTACATTTGTTAAAAATCATTTTGGTGACATTATTGGTTGACTGATGGTTTGTCAAGTGATGGAATCATCAAATTGTGTTTTATCAACTGTAAGGTAAGTGTGAATAGGTAGTAATGATGAAAGTATCTTTTTTTTTTTTTTTTACAAAAGTTTTGATCTTAGGTTTAAGGTGTGTGTGTGTGTGTGTGTGTGTGTGTGTGTGTGTGTGTGTGTGTGTGTGTGCGTGTGTGCGTGTGTGTGTGTGTGCGTGTGTGCGTGTGTGCGTGTGTGTGTGTGTGTGTGTGTGTGAATGTGAGACTGTTTGTCAGTTACAATTATAGCAAGTGCTAGGGAAGGAGAAAGATGTGCTTTGAGTTTGTGTAGTTGTGAGTTTAATGTGTGTCTGTTTGTATGTTTGTTACTGTCTTAGTATCTTATGTAGTGATATTGTTTGATGTTTAGTAAGCTAATGTACATGGTTGGAGGTAGGAGCAGGGGTTTGAGTAGGGTTAGGTTTTGCACACATGAGTACGGTGGTATGGGTGTGGGTGAAGGCGAGGGCTAATAAAAACTTTACACATGATAAGTGAGCTATTGTCATTACAGTTTTTGCAATAATGACTGGATCTGATGCTATGTTGTCTCCCATTGGCTGAAGGTCATAATATACATGATAGTAACAGCAGGACTAGCCTCTACACAGAGACCTGCATTGCTGGTAGGCTTTTCCTATTATGTAATAAAGTTTTATTTATTTATTTATTTATTTATTTTAGTTTATTCTTATTATGCTGTTTAGACATGTCTGTTGAGCAAGATATCAGCAGGTAAGGAGGATTGCTGTTGTGATAAACAGTACACCATCTATTCCCTACTGCCATCCCATATGTAATGCCAATGAGGCATTCCCATACAGAGATGGTGCATTGTCTGTGACGCAATTATGATTCTGGAGTAGTAGCATGCTTATATCTGCTCTTTACATGGAGTTCTGTATTTACGCAATTGGCTAAGACCGCATATAATGTCTTCCAATGCATTATGAATTATAATGGGTATTGGGATGGCATTCAACAGCATATCAGACCTATGCATAGTCCATAATGATTATGACAATGGCCCAAAGAACAAATGCGCATGGTAATTTTTTTTTAAGTTTCTGTTTTATTGACACAGTTCCTTATTCTTGATTTAGTTTTGTGAAACTTCTAAAGGAAACAACTGCGACATGACTTGTACTGGAAAAAGTAAAAATGAAATAGAGTTTTTCTTCTTTTTCATACCCTTCTGTTTAATGTGAGAATACCTTGGTGGAAACATTGCTCTTGACTCCATCTTACCCAGAGCTGCTTTCAAAAATTTTTATTGCTCCATACTGTAAACCAACCAATGAATGTGTATCTGACTAAATTTTAGTAAAAAAATTGTTAGTTTCAAAATACACTGAGGGCAGAATGTTTCACATGTTTGTGCATGTGCACGTGTGTGTTTGCTTATGAGCATGTGTATTTGTATGTTTGTGTGACTGTATGTGTGTGTATGTACACATTTTGTCTGTATGTGTATTTTTTACATGCATGCATGCCAGTGTACACATAGGTGCATGTATATGTGCGTACGTGGACATTTTTGTCTGAGTGCTTGCTTGTGAATTTCAGGTATATCCTTTCACCAAGTAACAGCTTCCTCAGACTTAGTTAAGTAGGCAAGGTACATGGAATGTCATCTGCTGCAGGGTTGAGAAGGTGCGGAGTTTTATCTTGTACCCACACCCCCATGTTACTGTGAAGCAATTGTGCTAGTACAATTTTGTAAATGTTTGTAATTCCAATGGTATGCACAGAAAGACATGATTGCTGAACTGTCCTATATCCAGGCAAACATGAGTTCTTGCTCTTCCATTGTTTCTTGCTGTTGATATACACCTTGAATGACTGCATCAGCATTAATGATGTTCACATAACTAAATTATGTAGCTCATTGCTGGCACTGATCATCATGTGTTATTGCAAAAGTCTGCACTAAAGCCCTGATATTTTCCTATGGGGTAGATTCTTCTTATTATCTCCCTTCCTTGAAGCCTCTGATTTCCCTTTACTTCACGTCTACTAAGGATATTACTAATGCTGTAACTTTTCAAGTAGGAATTAATTGCACATCAAAAAAATAAAATGCCTGGAAAGTTTTCGATCTCACCCCCCATCCTCATACACACCATTACATTGATCTGCTTCTTTTGTTTGTAATGCAAGAGTACAACTGCCCTGATATTTATCCTCTGACTACCACAGTGGTTTAATCTTGCAATTTAATCTGCTAATGCAGTAGGCATGATTAGGGCCATTAGCTTGAAATGAATTTCATTTTGCATTCCTAGCTCTGATTCCCTCTGGCTTAACCTGTAAATAGTATGGCATTGAATAAGTCATTTAAACAAACATTGTTTAGGGTTTACAGATAAAAGAAGCACTTATGTGTAGTGGGCTCAACCTATTAAAATAAATCAATGCCTTGAATTTTCTGCTTTATGATGTTCAGTTTTGCTGTCATTGTCATTTCTGCTTCAGCAACAAAGTCCTCCCTAGGATTCTAAATTATTTCAATCCTTTGTTATAGTAGTAGTGATTTGATTGATGTGCTATTCAAGAGGTAAGAGACCAGGACCTACTTTCATCCACTTTCATCAGCCTATCAAGAAAGCCTATTTCCTCAAATATTTCTGTGGATAACTTCAGACTCAGTACTCTTACAATTTCCTTACCTTAGTGTTTTTTGTTATAATTTTTTTCACTTTCACTTTCACACAGTTTTTTGTTCCTCTTTGCTGAATAACTTTTCCCAGTTTTTAACAACTAATGGGGTTGAGTCAAAAGTCATACTCACTGAGCATTTCTGTGTGTGTATGCATATTTGTGTGTCTGTGTGTACATGCATGCATGCATGTTTGTGTATGTGCACGTGTGTGTTTGCAAATGAGCATGTCTGTTTGTGTGACTGTATGTGTGTATGTGCAGCTACGTGTGTGTGTGTGTGTGTGTGTGTGTGTGTGTGTGTGTGTGTGTGTGTGTGTGTGTGTGTGTGTGTGTGTGTGTGTGTGTGTATGTGTTCATGTATATGTGTGTATGTGCATGCATGTATGTGGTGTGTATGTGTGCATATCCATGTGTGTGTGTGTGTGTGTGTGTGTGTGTGTGTGTGTGTGTGTGTGTGTGTGCGCATATGTGTGTGTATGTGCATGCATGCATGTGGTGTGTATGTGTGCATGTGTATGCATGTACGTGTGTGTGTGTTTATTGCTTCCTACATTTTACTTCTCCATATTAGCTCTGTATAGCAACACTGCTCACTGAGCACCTTGTCTCATCCTAAATTCCAGCTAGCAAAAATATCAAATTCAAGACACAGTAAAACTTGTATGTTTGTAGGTTTTGTTGCACCCTAATAAAAGTGGTATGAATTGGAGGAGGGAAAGATCTTGCCAGTAAAGAAAATAGATTCAGCTTGTGAAACTGCAAAAGCATAGGAGACTTATACTTTATAATATATAAAACCCTCTCAATTCTTTCCTGTGTCTCAGTAAAAATTCCTCTCACAATTTATTTTAGATGCTATTCCTGTCATCCCCTCTATCCTTCTTTCCAACTTGGATCCCCTCAGTTTTACTCATGACTGCCTGTCCTCAACACCCTTTATTCTACCTTCACTTAGATTCCTCCCATTTCTTCTTTTTAGTGCTGGACTAATCTGCTTTCATAAACCAAGATGGCGCTTTTCCATACATGTCATGCTCTGCATCACAGCTGAATGTACATTTTGCAATCATGCATGCATAGTTATGTCAGAAAAAGTTGTAATTGTAGTTTTATCTTCATGAGTTTTCACTAACCCCCGGATTTACTACACTTCCATGCAGGACTAGCTTAGTCCTACATGGAAGCTGCCATTTAGAAGCCTGACGGCAGCACACCACGCATATTAATAAAGGCTCGCTGCCTGAGTTCTTAATCTTACATGGAGCATGTAAGAGTGCAGGGGGCATGTCTGAGAGCAGAGTTCTCAGAATATACATGCCCTTGCAATGAAGAACAGCAGACAAGTACAAAAAGAATGAGCAAGACTGCTCGTAGGTGTATGTATACCCCCAGCAACATCTCCCCATAGGTGCCCGGGTTTGCCCATCGCTTAGCTATGGTTAATGCAGATTAAATGTCACAAGAGGCTAAAAAGCAAGATATATGCAAATGAAGCAGTACAGCAACAGTGTAGTGGGCAGAGCATTTGCCTTACAAGCAGTCATTCCTGGTTCAAGTCCCACTGCAGCACATTCCATTTTCCATACCAAATCACTTTATGACCAATATTTTTAGTTGCATATCCTATGAAATAACATATATTTGTGAACTGGAGTACTGCATTAAATGCAGATGCCAGGTGTCAGTTTCATAATGTTGCAATGTTCACAGATAATCACATGTGCCCCATACAGTATATGTACACAGGAATCAGGGATACAAATGTAAGGTAAAATGTGTAATGAATGATAACTCCATGCAGCTTCCAAATCTCCCACCTTCCCAAGAACCATTAGACATTACTGTCTAAATTAGTGCAGTGGTAAGCAGGAGTAAGCACTATTAAGCAAGTGTAAGTATAATTAAGCAGTAGTAAGTGGGAGTAAGCATATATAAGCACTAGTAAGCGGGTTTAAACCTGTTTGTGCAGGGGCAAGCAACGCACACACAGGTTAAGCAATATTGAAGCTAACTCTCTGTAGGCATATGCAACTGGAGGTTAGCAATGCTTACCTTTGCGCAAACCCATGCAAACTCACTTACAAGTGCGTAAATGTGCCTTAATAACTCTGTATGCAACAGCCAGTGTTCTGGCCAGAAAAACAAAATAAACAGCGTTTGCAGGTCTTGAACCCAGGACCCTGTACACTATAGACAGAGTAGTTAACCACGAAGCCATCACAGCAGTACATAAAATTGAAGTATTACCAAACAAATCCTCATTATAGTAAAATCAAACTGAACATGTGAAAATAAACTATATACAGTCTTCTGTTTTATAACCTACTACATAAGATAAATATGTGAACTGGAGTACTGCAGTAAGCCCAGATGTGAGTTGTAATTGTAATAAAGTGTTGAAGTGCCATAATAAACACAAGGACCCCATACAGTGTATGTACACATGAATCATGGATACCAGACATATATATATATATATATATATATATATATATATATATATATATATATATATATCTATGTGTGTATACACACACATATATATATATATATATATATATATATATATACATATATATATATATATATATATACATATATATATATATATATATATATATATATATATATATATATATGTATATATATATTATTACATGTAATGAATAATAAATCAATGCCAAAAAGCAAATATAATGCAAAGTAAATATTAAGCAATGCTAAGCATTGCACAGGCCAGCTTAGTAGGTGTAATCAATGTGTAGGCCAGCTAACTCAATTTGCTCATTGGTATACCCCTTTAAACAATGTCAACCTTGGGTAAGCAGGTTTGCTCATAGCTTAGCCTTTTCAAAACTGTTCAATCACAGCAAAGTGTGGGAAATCAACCCTATTTAAACCCAACAGGTGGGAATACATCTCATAAATGGTTGTAGCTTCCCCTTGCAGGCACCATGTCAGGAATCAGAGTGCGCTTTCGGGTGCAACGCTGGGGCATCCAGGAGTCCAGAGTCATGGCAGGGCTCCTTGTCAAAGACCATGAGCAGAAACTGCTGCAGGGCCAGTAACAGGGTTCCCAATATAAAGCAGAAGCCTGAGACCATCTTGCCCATGACCTCATCAGTGCCGCTGGCATACGTCGAACTGGTGAGCATGCCAGGTATCACTATGCTGACCTGAAGTGGTGAAAGGGGGATCTTATGGATCAGTGGTTCCAAGAGGCTAGGATGACAGGGGAGGTCCCAGTAGTGTGTAAGTATCACTCCACTACATGTTTAATAATTGCCAGCTCATGTATGTTATGGATAAGTATGGCTAAATATTCCTCTTATGTCCTTCACAGTGGCAAGTGAGTGGGCTGTGAACTAGGAGTCCCATGAATGTCACTTGGAGACATTGTGGAGTGAGGCAGGTTAGTAATACTCTTGCACGTACTGTCATAGGGAATAAATCTAACAGTATTAGAAAGTTAATTGCCTGTATAAAACCTGTATTGTTTAAGGAAAGTACTGCATATACCATCAAGGTGTTTACCACCACATGTGTCATATACTGACTTGTCTTGTCTGTTAACCTACCCAACCTACCTCCCCAAATATACCTACTATCCCTCTCCAACATCCCACTCTCTCCTAAAAATAAAAAGGCAATCTGTTCCCCCCAAAAAATCATGCCCCATACATAGCTGTCCTTTCTGCACACATGTTCACTGGACACATGTAATCTGGTCTAATTTGCATCACAACATATTATTGTTGTCCTCACCCCTTTCTCAGGGGTTTGGGTGTCCAAGTCAACCTCCAAATTCAGTGTATATGCACAGCTATTGCTGTAGAAGAAATGGGCAGCTATGGACCTTCCCTACACCCTTCCTGCACATCCCTAGCTATTTTTTCTACTGTCTTCCCCTCTTTGTGCCCCTTTTTCACCACTTTCCTAGCAACCCTTTTTTTTCTTTTAAAGAAATCAGCGTGGGGGTAAGTGGGAGTAAGCACTTTTAAGCAGCAGTAAGCAGGTTTAAGCCTGTTTGCATGGGGGTAAGCAATACCTGCATAGGTTAAGCAATTGAAAAGCTAAATCAGTATAAGAAATTGTAAGCAGAAGTTAGCAGTGCCTACCTCTACGCAAACCCACGCAAACTCACTTACAACTGCTTAAAAGTGCCTTAATCACTCTGTATTCAACAGCCCTTGTTCTGCCCAGCAACATAATAAACAGCCTCTGCAAGGTTCGAACCCAGGACCCTGCACGCCATAGCGATTTACCACTAAGCCATGTCAGATATAGAAAACTCTGATGTTTCCACAAACATATCATCCAACACAGTCATTCTAAAGTACAGGAAATGTATTTAAACATGTAGATGTATGTGTGTCTGTATACATATGTATATCTAAATAGATATACAATATGTATATGTGTATATATATATATATATATATATATATATATATATATATATATATACACACATACATACATACATCTATATATATATATATATATATATATATATATATATATATATATATACACATATATGTATATTTATATATATATATATATATATATATATATATATGAATATACATGTATGTATGTATATATATATATATATATATATATATATATACATACACATACATATATATAAATACATATATATATATATATATATATATATATATATATATATATATATATATATATATATATATAAATGTAAACATAAATATATATCTATATATGTATATACAGACATATATCTATAGATATATAAGAGATCATAACAAAATCATATATGTCCACATGCACCGTCAATGGGGGTGAGGGGCCCCAAACAACATACATCTTGTATGTATAGATATCCCTCCCACAGCCAAACACGTCTGTCCTGCAATGGAATACTAACTGTTGCAAATCCCATAACCAGGACCTGACACAACATGGGCACAACATGGACACAAGATGTTAACAGTACTCCATCCCACCTGTACAATGTCTGGCTGGTATAAGTAACATACCATGCAGTACCAGTCTGGCTACCATAGGGAATGTACAATGTGGAAGCAATCAACATTCCTAAGATACATATACACAGGAGGTCCAGGATGGGCACCAGATGTGCTGGTGGCACCGGGCACCAGCACGTGTGGGGCCCAACCCAGGACACATATATGTAGATACACACATATATATATATATGTATATATATAGATATATATATATATATATGTATATATATATATATATATATATATATATATATATATATATATACATATATATATATATATATATATATATATATACATATATATATATATATATATATATGTGTATATATATATATATATATATATATGTATATATATATATATATATATATATATGTAACTACAAATACACACACTGAGATATGATATGTAAAGGAAGATACATATGTAGAAGGTGCACACAATACGGAGTACCCACTATGCCTACAGTTGCCACCTTACCAACTGGACACAGAATGAGCCACCCATACAAATGACAATTGTTGCCTGCAACAAATACCCACAGAGAGGTCAAAGGATATAACACCACACACAGGTTTGCATACATGGAAAAGCTTTATTTGTGTACTATTACAGTTGTATATGCCATGTCATATAGCTGTTTAGACTCTAACATACATAAACAGACTATGTACCTCTCAAGACATCTGCAACAACTGGAAAGGCCTCAGAAATACCTCACTAAAAGAATCACAGGCCTAAAGCAGATGCCCTATGCTGACCATCTTAAAAAACTCCAGCTATACTCTGTCGCATATCGTCTACTCAGAGGCGATCTCTGCTTAACATACAAGGCCATGTCAAACCCAAAGCTGTTGGACATGCTACACTTAAAGAAATCCCAATCCCTCAGAGCTACACGCTCCAGGGATCTAAACCTTGTCATCACAATAAACAAAACATGCTGGAGGGATAGGTTCCTGACCCAGAGACTCCTGAGACTCTGGAATAGATTGCCCATACATGTCAAGCAGAGTGACTCTTTGGACCTCTTCAAGAGGAACCTTGACGATTGGATGGGAGAAAAGAAATTCACCCCAGGGATCACGTCAGTCGCCCTGCTAGACAGGGGTCCAGGAAAGTAAATAATGTGAGAAGAAATAGCCAGGGAATTGTTATGGCTAGACTTGTATAGACCCTAGGGCTTATAGCCTAGTACCAACCTATGAACCTATGAACTAATGCAACTGTGAAACAGTTATATTAATATAGTAGTCTGGAAAGGTTTACATATGTTGCTGTCCATGCCGAGGCCTTCAAGTAGTACAATAGTAAAGACAGACTGGGCCACAGGATAGCAATCAACCAACAGTAAGTAATGCAGATGTATAGTCCAGCAGCCTCTATAGACACTCTGTACACAGTCGCTAGGGGTAAGGACCTCTGTTGACACAATGAGATATATCTGTTTCATAATAAGGCATAACTAACACCATCACAATCACACTAACAAGCAGAACAGTCTGTATGGCAGGAAGCAGTAGGCCTGCATTTACCCAAGCTGCATTGTATGGTAATGTACATCGAGATACCTTAAGGCATGTTGTAACAGCCTAGGTTAGTTATGGTACATCCCCCCCATAGACTGACATACAGCCCCATATACCACTGTTACATACACTGGCCTCTGGAGTGCATAAGGGCACACATGTATTGTGTAGATGAAGGCCGCACATATATGGACCCAACCCCCACAATATGTGTGGAGGCCACAACAGCAGTGGACTTATGGCAGGAATGGCAGCATGACATACTCACAGCCCACTACATAACAACCGCTGACAGCATGTCATATTGACAAAGCCTGGTATGTAGGTGGAGGACAGAGTCTGGAACACAGGCCCATTTCTGAAATACTGTTCTCATACACTAAGCAAGTCACTGGTCTTACAGGATAGGCTGCAGCTTACCCTTAGTCAGGCATATGTAGTTAGAAACACAAATGGATGTAGCCACGAAAAATGAACCAACAACTAAACGAAAAATAAACTGCAAATCTGCTAGTGAAAAAACCAAACAAGCCAGAAAGCCAAAATTTAGCGCTTTCATCCACAATTTAATACGTAAACTTCCTCAGAAACATTCCTAGATAATTTCCAGTTCCTTAAATAACTTACAATACAGGAAATGACATCACATCCATCCAAGTTGTAAAAAACAATATTATTTTCTACAAATTATGTAATAATAATAATGGTGATAATAATGAGTATATTAATTTAAAGTATTTTTTTATGTATATATAGGCCTTTATACACGCATGCATGTGCACACGTGTGTGTGTGTGTGTGTGTGTGTGTGTGTGTGTGTGTGTGTGTGTGTGTGTGTGTTTATATGTATTTTTACACACATATTTGTTTCCCCACATATATGCCAACACATATGTATATTTATTTACATATATTTACATTTTTATATTTTTATACATATATATGTGTGTGTTAGGATTGGAAACTTTTGTGTGTGTTTATGTGTGTGGGTGTGTGAGTGTGTGTGTGTGTGCTTGGGTGGATGTGCAATTTATGCGTTCATGCAGACTATGTTTGCACAATATTGTTATGATTCAATATTGTGTCTATTAGTATGTGTATTTCATTGCATTGTATTTTATTGTTCATTTATCATTAATAACAATATCACTATTATCACCATTATTATTACATCATTTATAGAAAATAATATTGTTTTTTGCAACTTGGATGGATGTGATGTCATTTCCTGTATTGTAAGTTATTTAAGGAACTGGAAATGGATGTAGCCATGTACTGATAGCACTCAACACACACACTGCCAGTAATATATCTGACACAAGATCTGTGTGGTGAACAGACAAAACATAACAGGCACATCTCTGGCCATCAAGTGGATAGGCCGACAGTTGAGAGCTATGCAGACAGACTGCATTCCATGCTAAACTAGTATGTACACACAAACCCTGTAACACCAGTGCTATACAATGCATACAGCACTACTCACACTCTGTCTCTATTTCCGGAATCTCATACAAATATGTAGCTGGCCTGAGTGTGCAAGTTCTCTTGTAAGAGGTATTGCTACCTGCTGTCTGTAACACTGCTGCCCACACAGAGGAAAGATGCCCACCATACAGGAAAGGTAAAGGGACCATGCCCACTTGATGTAGGGATTTATAGTAGTGGGTTGCCATGACAGTGGTAATTGGAAGTACTACACAGAATGCTGCATGCAGGTAGCAAGTGGAGGACACAGAATTGTGCAGAAGTCATCACCTGATCTTGTGCATCACCTACAAAAGCCATGCTGCAGTCTATCCAAAGCAGCTCAATCCATTTACTAGAGAGAGACAGAGATAGAAAGAGAGTGAAAGGCAAAAAAAAAAAAAAAAAAACAAAAGAAAATAAAAAGCATCCATCCAGCAAACTGTCCAGGAGAGACATCATTCCCACAACAGGTATATGAAGTATATATGCATTTAATTGACTGTAGTACTTGGTCCATAATAATGGGGTAGATGATGTGGAATAATTTATATGTGCCATCAGGTGTTGTTGTAATGATGTTCAGCTGAACAACTGTTGGGGACAATATATTCTGTCCCTGTGGGTAGTCGGCCATACCCGTCAACTGTGCAGAGCAGCACTGACTGATAAGATGTAAGCCATCATAGTGTGTGTTGTGTAATGAGAAGCATGTATATTATTGTGGCCAATAGCTGGTGGTGGAAGTAATGGCATAATGATGGATACATGGGTACCACAGCCCACCACTTGCAGGATACTCAGGGTAACCAGTATTGTAGCATGCTGGAATGCCATAGGTGTGTAATAGGGTTAGCTGCAATCTGGCTCTACATATACCCCCCTAATGTCAGGCTGTGTCCATATGTGGCACTTGTCTGTGTTGTAGCAAGGCAGAAAAGTGCAGCTGTGCAGGAAGGACCTGATGTCTAAATGTACCCCCATATATAGGAATGTATATGTATATTTTTTATCTACATTTATGTCCACAAATATACAGATACCCATGTGTAGAAATATATATATATATATATATATATATATATATATATATATATATATGTATATATATATATATATATATATATAAACACATATATATCTTCACATATATAGGTATATACTTATATGCACATATCTACATATATATACAAACACACGCACAAACATTTATGTATGTAAATACATTTCCCCTATATTACCACCACAGTGCTGCATGCTATGTGTGAGGGAACAGCACACTTAGCAAAACACAAAGATATCTACAGCTGTCAGTGTGTGCAACATGGACGGGTATGTCACATGTGAACCACTTGTTGGGACCACATTGCCCTTGTCTGTGAAGTATGGAATGGGAATATGAGGAAGTATGGCAGGTATAGTTGTGGAGGTGGGCAGGGTTGGTAGATATAGACAGCGTACAGGGGTGGTATGTGACACGTGGTGGGTAAACACCCTAGATGGTGTGTGTGGTCTGTGATGTGGAAGCCCCATGGGCCCCAATATGGACACAATGGGAACAAGCCTCCCACCCACTGCTACTCACAACATCAGTCCACATCCTGAAGGTGTCTGGCCTGGAGGCTGAGCAGGAGGAGCATGTGGGCCCTGTGAATGTGTACTGGGTGCCTCATGGTGATGTAGCACATCCCACATGTGTCTCTGGAGCTTGCTATGGAACAGACCCTGGACCTGATCTCGGGGGACAAGATCATGTCTGTATGTGCCCCAGGGGCGGGGGTCAACATGCCCTGAGTTGGTTCCACCTGAAGGTATTGCTGGACCAGTACATGAGGAGGACCCAGGTGGGTCCCACATGTGATGTGGCCTGGTAACATGGGCAGATGAGTTTGGAGAGGTGGTTCTGCTGGCCAATAGTCCATAAACATGCTATTGTGTCCTGTTATACAACATATGTGGGTAGTAATAGTCTACACAATCCTGGAACATGTCTAACAGCATGCATAGATATCCCCAATAACACAGAATGTCAGATGTGCAGCAATCACATAGCAAGCATACCACAGGCATATATGGAACCATAGTAGCCCTGACAATGGCATGCAGGTGAATTGTCTGTAACAGGCTAAAAATGATAGTGCTCTCACAGGGAATATGGCTAGAAACACATCGCACAAAGTGTGGTACAATACAATATCTGTCTCACTGGTAGGTAAGCTGTTGCCATACTTATTGAGATTTCTGTACAGTTTGTTGTCACTGATATGGTGGGTGGGTGACAGTGATGTGTATTAAGAACTGTGGTGACCTTGCTTTATGACTTGCTCACACCTATTTCCATCTTTATGTCTTTCATGCAAGATGTCACATGGAAGGTTCCTGGCTTACTCAGCTGCTGAGAATGACATTGTGTAAACCACCTAATCCAGCACTACCCTGTCTGTTTGGCCAGGCCACCCATGAGCAGCAGGAGTGGACCTCCCTGTGGAATGACTTAGTCCACAGGGTCAATGATTTCGGACTGCACAACCGCAGTTATGAGCGGGTCCGGCATCATTGTTCTGAACTGCTTTGCAATGCCTGTTGGCATGCTGCTGCAGTCTGGGAGAATCACCTAGAAACATGGGGGGGGGTCATGCCATCCATCCTTCCCTGACATGTGTTGAGGAGCTCCTAGCCAACCTTGTGGCACCTGCCCATCCGCATAGCCAACTACTGCAGGACACCATTGTGGAGGTGGGTGCTATCCACACACCGGCTGAGGACCGTGCAAGTAAGGCCACAGGGCACATCAGTAGACCACTGTTGCATATGCATCTGCATCAGTTCAGGTAGATCATGCATATCTGACATGTCATAGATATAGTTTGTTGCTGCATAGTAGTGATAAACAGATGTGTATATGTGGTAGTATTGTGGACATGTACTGTTGATGTATTGTAATGCTGCACCCACCCTGTAGCAATGCCACAGGTGTGGCCACTAACTGCATCTTTCACCCTCTTATGTAGGTGCCTCCAGTATACCACCAAGGCAGCAGCATGCGGCTGGTGAGTATGGTTTATGTTGATGCTTGCCGATAAACCGGGCATGTAATGGCTATGGTATATTCCATGGACATATCTAACACACCTACCCAGAATGCATGCTGTACATGTGCACGTATGGTTACTGTTAAATGCACGGCATCACAGTGGTGACCATGATGTGGTATTGAAAGGGTATGTCAGACACCTGCAAGATCACTAACATCCTGTCATTGCAGAATGTGTCCACAGGGCGTAACATAATGGTGGGATACATGGCCTACAGTATACAGTGCAACACCAGAGTATATACCTGGTTCAAGGCCCTAGAGAGCACCCCTGCAATACCAGGCTACAACTCTCACCACACTTTTCGGCCACAAAACCAAGACCAAAACACTAAAGGTGGAGGACTGTCCATATTCCCCAAGGATATTCAACCCACCAGGCTAGTTGCCCAACACAATGCATCTGAAATTCTCCAGGTGCAACTAACACTAGGTAAGACTGCAATCCAAATTGTAGTTTGCTACAGATCCCCCACCATGCCCCAAGATTCTCACTACACCTTTCTAAACATACTGGAAAATATTAAGATACAACCAAAACCTTTATACTGGGTGATTTCAACTACCCTGCTATTAACTTGGAAAACTACTCAGGTACCAACACCTTTTCCCAACGGTTCTTGGAATTCATAAATTCCAATGCCCTGGATCAACTAATCCATTGTCCCACCAGGGGCTATAATATCCTAGACCTGGTCATTACCAACATGGGAGATAGATGCTCCACACCAGTGGTCACCTCCTCATTGGTCAGGTCTGACCATAAGCAAATCATCCTTGACATCCATATCCCATCCCCACCCTCCCATAAGGAAACCTCTGTAAAAAACTTCTCCAAAGCCAACATCATGCTACTGACATCAGAAGTGACAAACTTCATGACACCCATGCAGACACGATCTGAAAGTTTGACTGCTGAGTCCTACACTAAGGCACTGTACGAGCACATCCACTCGTGCATGAATCGTACCATCCTAAATAGAACCAAGATGCTCTCCTCCAAAAAAGGAAGCCAATCTGGTGGTCCCCTGCTATAAACAAACTATACAACAGAAGGCAGAAACTGTTGCAGAAAAGAGGAAAATCCCAGGATGCAAAAAACTCCCTCACCAGCCTCAGTAAGAAGCCGAGATCCCTCATAAAATCCTCAAAAGCTAGTTATGAAAATAAAATTGCCAAAGATTCCAAAGACAATCACAAGACATTCTATAGCTATGTCAAGAATCTAAATGGCAATGCTCAGATCTGCTCTGAGCTACAACAGAATAGCATTAAAATATACTGATCCCAAGGATATTGCCAATGTCCTGGCAGATCGATTTAGTGCTGACTTCACCCCCCCCCTCAGCCCCTAAAGGGCCCATCTCAATACCAAAAGATTGCCAAATTCCAGTAATCATGGCCATGCAGGTAGAAACCGTACTGCTCAAAGCTAAGAATACAGCATTCATGGGACCAGATGACCTTGCCAAGGCCTTCGACACCATCTCCCACTCTGGAATCATAGATAAACTTACTAAGCTGGGCATAAATCTCTACATCACAAGATGGGTTGCCAACTGGCTTACTGACAAAAACCCAGACTGTAAAAGTAGCCGACTACAAATCCAGCTAGTGACAAGTGGAGTACCTCAGGGTTCAGTCCTGGGACCACCCTTATTTAGTTCATAGGTTTATAGGTGTGTGTACTAGGCTAATGGCCCTGGAGCCTTTACATGCCTGGCCCATAGGATTACGCTGGCATCATGCCACCCGACCTTAGCTCCCAGTACGTCTGTCAAGTAGAGCCACTATAGTGATTCCTGGGGTGAATATACTATTTCCTATCCACTCATCAATATTTCTCTTGAAGAGAGCCAGTGAGGTGCTCTGCTTGACATGTATGGGAAGTCTATTCCATAGCATAGGCAGTGTCTTTTGAACCTGCCCCTCCAGCATGTTCTGTTGATTGTGGTAATGAGGTTCAAGTCTCTGGAGCATGTGGTGCAGATGGATTGGGATTTCTTTGGATGTAGCATTTTTAACAGAGCTGGGTCAGACATGGCTTTGTAAGTCAAGCGGAAATCGCCTCTAAGTAGGCGATATGAGAAAGAGAATAGTTGGAGTTTGGAGTTTTTTTGAGTCTGTCCATATAGGTTCATAGGTTCATAGGTAGGTGATGAGGTGTGCCACGTAGAAGGATTTCCTGACTGTTGTGGCATCTACTTCTCTGAAGTACAGGCTAACACTAAGGGACTCTGGATAACTGCAAACTGGGAGCCAATATTGAATCCCCAAATGATGTGGATATTCTACAAAAGGGCCTTACAGAAACAGATGTCTGGTGCCAGTGCCATGGGCTCAAGCTTAATGCCAAAAAATGTATAGTTATCCCCTTTGGAAAAAACATGTACCCATGAATTACCACATAGGTGGCAGTACACTAAACATCGAAATTGTGATGAAAGACTTAGGGACACAGGTGGACAGTGGTCTCACCTTCGATAACCACATCACCACAACAGTCAGGAAATCCTTCTATGTGGCACACCTTATCACTAAGGGCATTTCATCCAGAAAATAGGATGTCATTGTCCCACTGTACTCATCCTTCATTAGACCCATTATAGAGCATAATGCCCCATTTTTTATGTACCTCACAAGACATCTGCAACAGCTGGAAAGGCTACAGAAATACTTCACTAAAAGAATCACAGGCCTAAAGCAGATGCCATATGCTGACCGTCTAAAAAAAACTCCAGCTATACTCTGTGGCATATTGTCTACTCAGAGGTGATCTCTGCTTAACATACAAGGCCATGTCAAACCCTGAGCTGTTAGACATGCTCCACTTAAAGAAATCCCAATCTCTCAGAGTCACATGCTCCAGAGATCTAAACCTTGTCATCACAATGAACAAACATGCTGGAAGGATAGGTTCCTGACCCAGAGACTCCCCATACTCTGGAATAGACTGCCCATACATGTCAAGCAGAGCACCAACTTGGGCATCTTCAAAAGAAACTTTGACGATTGGATGGTAGATAGGAAATTCACCCCAGGGAACATGTCAGTCGCCCTGCTAGACAGGGGTCCAGGGAAGTAAATATTGTGGGAAGAAATATCCAGGGAATTGTTATGGCTAGGCTTGTATAGGCCCTAGAGCCGATAGCCTAGTACCAAACTATAAACCTATGAACCAGTAGTGCAATGGCAACTGTTGCAGAGTTACATTATGGCATAACAAATTACTGTGGTCCACATTATCAGCTGGGACTAGCCTATAACATATGGTGTTCAGTGTATGGGACACTGCAAACTGACACATGTGTGTAGGCCTTACTTGTCAAGCATCTGCAAAAAGGCTGAAGGTTGGGGGGGTGTCAGCATGACACACCAGTGCACTGCAGCAGGGATCCTAAGGATGCTAAGAGTAGCTGTATCTGCACACAGTCAGCTTCAGGAACTGTGGCAGATGTAACCCTCCCCCCACAGCAATAGTGATGGCAGTGTGTGAACACCAAGGGATGTGCACATGAGTAGACATTGCAATCATGCAGATTAGGGGGACATGTGTAGGGCAAACAGAACATACACTGGCAAATGCAGATGGCTCATGCTAGTATACCCTTGCCGGGAGTAGTGACTGCTGTAGTACACATAACAATAGGTGCAACAAACCATCAAGATAAGGATGTGCACATATATGCACACACAGAGTATATGCATCGCAGTCAGCATCCGCACACCTAACACATTCCGTAGATACTGCATGTGAATTTACAGGACATATGTCACATATCGAGCTCATATACTGTTAATATATGCGGTGATGTGGTCCCATGGCAGATCAAGGAAGGGTGTGTCATATCAATAAAAGTGTGTACACTCCCCATAGCCATAGTATGCTCTGACGGTTGTCAGGGTAATATTATTGGATTGGTCATACATGGTCCACTGATGGTGAGAGCTGTAAACCAGACATCAGGTATTCACAAATGACATCTGTCCACATATCATCCCATGTATGTGTTGCTGAAAAACATAGGGGCTGTGAGCATTAAAGCTGACATAACTGACACAGTACTATGCATTCAGCAATGGGTTGCACACCTGTGAGGTGTGGTGCACAGTACATGGCAGGGTGCAGAACAGGTGAACAGCGATACTGTGTACATGGGTGCAGTGGTATTCAGGGGAAGGGACATCACCTAGTAACATAGCACATGCATCACACACATGTATACTGTTGCTAGCATGGATTGACTATAGCTGCACTGCATGCTGTTGTGTACCACATGTTATGCATGTTGATAGATGGGTAATAGCAGCATAGTGTGTACTATCATTGTGCAACCTCACCTGTATGTGTGTGTCTCGGTGGGTGGTTAGTTTGTCTGTAGGGTCACCCTGGTGAAGTGGATGGAGGTTGATGCATGTAGGATGAATGTTTGCATGTGTGTGTGTTTGTGTGGGTGTCCATGTATGCACATGTGTGATTGTGGGGTTGTTCATACAGCAGTACTTCCCTTTGGGATCGTGCAGTACATGGACATGGACTGGCACATGACACACCAGGAATACTTTTCATGTATGTAATCACAGGACAGCTGATAGTATAATAAGGTATGTAGCATGGAATAGGCATTGGGAGGGAAGGTAGACACCAGGTATAGCCTTAATATCACATTCAGCAGAGAGGTGACTGACAACCCACGTATGCAGCATTACAGATGCATTGGGGAATTACTAGACAACACCAGGGAGTGTATCCCTATATTACAGTTGTCACATGATAAGCTGATTGAGCAGCATATCTGGCATGTACTGAGCAATACATACACATGACACTCCAGTGCGTGATATTATTGAGTGAACATAGTAGCCCCTCACATATAGGGGGCATGCTCATGATGTCTGGACATACACAGGGTGAACACTGAATGACAGCAGTGAGGCCATGTAAAACCACTCCACTCAGGTCAGGGATGTAATGGAGTAACAGGTCTTGTGTTGTGATCACTTGTCTAGGCATTTAGAGGAATGATATTTTAGTGAGTGGCATTAGTGAGTGTATGTTACCAAGTGTGATGCAGAAAGAAGAATGCATGAAAATATATGTGGGTCTGTCTGTAAAGATACAGACATGTAGGTATTAAGGTGTGTGTGTGTGTGTGTGTGTGTGTGTGTGTGTGTGTGTGTGTGTGTGTGTGTGTGTGTGTGTGTGTGTGTACTGTTATGCAATGCTGTACAAGTCTTACAGTGCGTTTATTGTTTTCCCCATAGGTGGCGAGGTGGGTCAGGGTCCCTCCTGCATGCAGTCTGATTTTGGTGTCCATACAGACACCGAAGATGATGAAAGTACTGTTGAGGCACAGGTGGGGTTGACAGGGGCCAAAACAGCGCCATCATTTGACATACCCCTTTTAGCCACCCCAACCCCGTACACAGTTTCAGTGCCTATACATACTCCTTCACCAGTGGCCATAGTGGAGGGACAGCTGGCACTTGGTGGCAGTGCACAGAAGAGTGTGGTAACCATGCCTTCTGTTTCTGGTCACAGCAGGCATAGCCAGATGTCCAACAGGGCACCACATAGGCAGATGTCCCAGGGTGGTCATGGTAGGGCCGCTGGTCATCATGCCCCTGGGAGATGCGCCACAACTAGTACCACCAGGCACGTATCTAATGTTACACCAGACAGGGCTTGAGGCTTCAGAGGGCTGCTCTCACATCTGCAAGTGGCAACTTCCGTGAACTGTCTGGTGCCATCCAAGCTTATACCGAGCTCATGGTTAGACGGTCTGTTGAGATGATGGCCTTCATCAACCGTGGTAGGTCTGTGCTTGAACATGTGGTGGGAGTGTGGCGATGGCCATGTGGATATAGGCCAGCAATGCCAACAGCTGGCAGTCAACGTGGACATGCTAGGACACCAAGGGGCTCCCATAGTGGCAGTACCAGCCCCAACACTGTGGGGCGGGTGCTGTCCACACCACACCACAGCAGGCCATGAGCACATGGTCCTGGCCATTCCCAGGAGGGACCTGGTTCCAGCAGATATCTGTCATCATCAGGGGAGAGTAGCACATCGAGGCCTGCACCTGGACATGTCCATGGAACACTTGGCAGGCACAGCCCATGTGTCCATGGCTGGAGGCAGTGAACTGCCGATCCTGCCAGGTATGGTCTGCAATGGTCCATAAACACCTGTGTAGCGCAGCCACATGGCAGAACTGTGTGCAGGCATACCCACACACTATACGAACACACCTAGGGCAACCACATACCTAGATACACCACATCACCACACCCAGTTCACCTCATTACACCCCTCACCCACACACATGGTGTCAAATGTATGGCCCACCCTTGGCCTCTGGCAAACCAACAACACACCCTGTGCATATGATGATACCTGTGCCACATCCCTGTCATCAATAACATTGATGCATGGACAGGCTAATATGCTTTTGATGCACAAGGTGACCGTACTACAGCATACTAAAGTACTGCAGTGTAACATGTTTTCAGGAGTAAAGTTTAATGCATACATGCCAGGTAGTGCAGCCATCCAGCAATGATGCATTATAGCTGTTAGTAATACTGGTTGATTGTGGTCTCCATAATGTTATCCATTTGTGTTGTAGGTGTACATGTGTCAGCAGAAGGATGGTCTGCAGTCATATTCCACAAGGGGTATGGCACTGTGGTGACACCATGGCTGTGACATATCTGGGGTACAGTTGAATACATGTCATAGGTTTGTATAACAGTTATTGCCTGTACCACATGGACAGGTGACCCACTTGGACATGTATAATCTACAACCTAATGTAGACCCATCCACATACATGCACACTCTTACTTGGCAACACTGGGACTAGACCCCTACCTAGATATGTAGTGCTACTGAAGTGTGTGGATTTCACTGCACACACCACACAGCGTTTAGGGTGAAGTGTGTTCCAGGCTACATGTCTCATGCAGAACAGCCCCAGACATGTACAATATGCTAATGGGGGATGTAATGTGGTGTATATGCACAATACATAGTGTGACATATGTTCATATACACATTAACAAACACATAGCGGGCAGACACACGTCCGAGAGACCTGGGCCTCTTACTTCTAACTAACTTGACTGTGTGTCCAATGTGTTACAGGCAGGCTGCACACAGCACATGCATAACTGGGCTGGATTGTGGTATCGGTTACCTGTATGGTTGATGGTGACAGTGGTAACCATAAAGTGGTACATGGGCCATATACTGGGCATACCTTGGTGTAATAACAGTGTACACAGCACCCACATCCCCCAGTGGATATTGTACTCCCTGAAACCCATGATGACACTCTGACATACACACCATCACACATTGTCCACAACTGTGATACAACCCATTGTATAGCCCAACAGTTTTACTACAAGTATATGCATCTAATGCACATGCCACAGGCATAGTAGGGTGTTGCATTGTCATGCTTCACCTATGGGCAGCAACAGCACTATCTGTACTACTGTGTGGCAATGGGTAGTGCAATAGGAGTATGTGGCCTCAGAATGCTGTACCCTACAGATATAAGGACATGCATACATACACACACACTTGCCAGAACTCAATGGGTATCCCATGCCTATCGACCCATTTGTACAACACTGTTGTGCTGGTACTGCGAGGCTCATGTAGTTGGTATGGAGAGGAGCATAACAGGGTACATGTAATGCCCCATACAGCAGCAGCCACAACTGACTATGGCAATGAGTGTTGCGGCAGCTGTGAAGGCCCTCATGGCATTCCCAAGTATAGGTGTGCAAACACACAGACACAGCTATCCTCAGTAATGCACATGTACACATGTGTCAGTACTGGGCTGCATCACTGCAGGTGGTCATAGCTGTGTACGTAGCTATTGTCCATGGAGGGATGGGTTGTGTAGGGGATGTGTGTACAGTGGTATCCTGCCATCTGCCATGTGGCAGCAGGAAATCTATGGACAGACACCACTGTGGTGACCCTCAGGGTGAGAGTGACATGCATCAGCCAATCCTCTGGTTGCCTCCTGCACATGGCCACTGAGGTGAGCAAGTTGACATGTATACAACATGAATTACAATACATGGTTAGTGTCTGTGATGGAGACCTTTACCCAAGCATGTTCTGTTGACTGGGGTAGTGTAGTGTAGTTACCAGTGGCATGTGGTTCGTACAGGGTGTTCCTCCTATATGTGCCAGTTCTTACACAGCTGGGCAGACATGTAAGAATCAATCATGCATATGTTGCCTGTAAATATCTCATCTGAATACTTGCCATCTGCTCATCTGTACGAGGACTGACAGTCATCAGCTTAGCAAGTAGCTATGCAGTAGGATGAATGTGTTGACAGATAGACATTTGACAACAATACGTATGCCATAACTACATGTTGGAAGCCCTCACTAACGTGCTGTACAGACAGTAGTCTACAGTTACATTCCACATGTCGGATCATTATCCAGTAGGGGATATAAACTGTGACACAACTCACACACCAGGGATACAACAAGGAGGCCTCAGAGTCCAGCTATGCCTGCAGGTGTGCCTGTTGTCAGTACTACATTTAGCACTCTACTCTTGCTTGGGACAGTACTGTCAACAGTAGTACCGCCATGATACACTACATTCCAGTGTGATAGCATGTACCCTGGGCTGCTACCCCTATATGTGACACATTCATATGGATAACAGTGCTGTACAGGCCTTATATATGTATGTGTCCCAGACATGACACTCACACCCCTTGCTACTGTAATGACAGCACATAGGCACATGTATTGTACATGGCATTACACGCACTTATTACAGATGTCATTACCCTGCTAAGTTAACAGAATGGGTTGTGTGAACTGGTTACCAGGGCTAAGCCATGCTTAGCAGTTATCAGCATTGCTCCAATATAACAACTAAGCTGATTTGCGCACTGGTAAGCTAAGCCTACATTGGGTAAGTGCCCATATGTTTACCCATTGCTTAGCAGTGCTTACCATCATGCAAACACGCATACAGCTGCTCAAAACTGCCTTAATCATTCTGTATCTGACATCCCTTGTTCTTCCCAGCAAGAAAATGAACAGCCCTTGGTGGTCTTGAACCCAAGACTCTGTACACTATAGTCATAACACAACCACTACCCCATGACCACTGTGAAGACAGCTGTTGTTTTTCTAGTATATCTGTCAATACGCATATTGCTTAGTATTGAACAATTGCCTTTACTTCCACAATTATATAGTACTTATTAATATGACTGTTGCATCACATATGTTGTTTTATCATAATGTACACATATCAGATACATACGGTGATATACATTTGGGAGGGTATACACATCCGTGAGGTATACACATGACAAGAATATGGATATATACATATAATATATTGATATATGTCTACATGTACATACACATGTATATTCATACATATGTCTGTATACACATCTGTATAGTGCATCATATATATGGCCATGTGTAGATCTCTTCGTATTAGATATATATATATATATATATATATATATATATATATATATATATATATATATATATATATATATAGGTATATGTATATATAGCTATATATGTATGTAGATATCTATAACTATATGTGCATACATACCTATTCTGATATAACTATTACTGTCAATATATATGTAGATATCCATAAGTATATGTGCATATGTATCTCTATCTGTATATGTGTAGACATGTATTGCTGTGTATACGTCGATATTTGAGTGTCTATATATATATATATATATATATATATATATATATATACACACACACACACACACACACATACATACATATAAATATCCATCTGTGTATGTCGATATGTATATGTGTATATATCTATATAGATATATGGAAAACTATATATACATATATGTTCACCATATGTCCAGAACATAGGTTCATAGGTTCATACTAGGCTATCTGCCCTGGGGCATTTATAAGCCTAGCCCAATTGTGTTTGGCTTATGCCACCCCTTGATTTGAGTTTACTGTGCCTCTGTCTAATAGTGACACAGAAGTAATCCCCGGGACAAACCTATGATCCCCCATCCACTCATCAAGTTTCTTCTTGAAGAGAGTCAGTGAGGTGTTCTGCCTAACATGAATTGGAATTCTATCCCAGAGTGAAGGGAGCCTCTGGGTTATGAATCTGTCCCTCCAGCATGTTCTATTTATTTCTGTGCTGAGGTTCAAGTCCCTTGAGCGCATTAATTCTGGGTTGGACATAGCTTTATATGTCAGGCATAGATCGCCTCGGAGTAGGCGGTATGCAACTGAGTAGAGCTGGAGTTTTTTTAACCGAGCAGCATATGGCATTTTTTTTTGAGTCCCTTGATCCTCCTGGTGAAGTACTTTTGGGGTCTTTCTAATTGCTGCAGGTGTCGGGTAAGGTACATCCCAAAGGGGGCATTGTATTCTATGATGGGCCTGATGAGGGATGAATAAAGGGGCACGATTACCTCTCTTGATCTAGATGTGAATCCTTTCATGATGAGGTGGGCTATGTAGAAGGTCTTTCTAACCACTTTAGCAATGTGGTTGTCAAAGGAGAGATTGCTATCAACTTGGGTCCCCAGATCCCTAATTACTTTCTCTGTATTTAATGGGTTACCACCTATGTGGTAATTTGTGGGCACATTGTTTTTGCCAAAGGGTATGACTATACACTTTTTGGCATTTAGCTTTAGACCATGGCTTTGGCAGCAGTTATCCGTCTCTGCGAGACCTTTTTGAAGGATGTTTGTGTCAGCTGGAGAGCCAGTTATGATGCCCAGTTTGCAGTCATCTGCGAACTTGGTGAGCCATAGTCCTCCCACGTTGGCCTAGTACCTCAGAAAAGTAAATACCGAACAAGAGAGGTCCCAGGACAGAACCTTGTGGGATGCCACTTGTGACTGTTTTTTAGTCTGACATGGCCCCAGCAACTCTGACTTTGTGGGTTCTGTGTTTGAGCCAGTTTGTGACCCATCTTGTGATATAGGGGTTTGTATTTAGGCTGGATAGCTTATCTATGATGCCTGAGTGGGGTATTGTGTCAAATGCCTTTGTGAGGTCGAGATAGACTGTGTGGACTACCTTCCCTTCATCTATGGCCTTGGTGACTGTTTCGAAGAAGTCGACCAGGTTCAAAAGGCAAGATCTGCCCTTGACGAAGCCAAGTTGGGTAGGATCTAGTGTCTGTAGGTCCCCAATGTCTTTGTTTATGAGCTCCATGATGATCCTCTCCATAGCCTTGCATACTAGGCTAGTCAGGCTTATGGGGCAATAGTTTCCAGGGTCCGCAGAGGTGCCACCTTTGTGGAGTGGGACCACTGTTTCTGTACGCCATTTTTTGGGCACATATCCTGTAGTGAGGCTGAGATTGTACAGCAGTTTTACTTGAGGGATTAGTTCTTCTTGGAGTTCATGTAGGACACAACCCGGGACACCATCTGGTCCAATGGAAGAAGTGTTTTTTGCTTTGGAGAGGGCGGCCTTCACCTGAGCATCAGAGATGTTTGGGAGGCTGCACTCTGCCGGGATAGATACTTGCTCTTTTGGGGGGGAGGGGGTGGAGAAGTTTGCACTGAACCTGTCTGCCAGGATATTGGTGATGTCTGTGGGTTCAGTGTATTTTTTGTCATTTAGAATCAACTCAGAACAAGTCAGGGAGTTGCATCCCAGGTTTCTAACATAACTGAAAAAGCCTTATGATTGTCTTTAGTGTCCTGTGCAATTTTTCTCTCGAAGCTGGCCTTGGAGGATTTTATGAGGGATCGTAATTTTTGCTAGTACTGATCAGAGATGTGTTCCTTTTAGGATTTTGCTCTATCATGTAGTAGCTTCCTCCTTCTGTTGTACAGTTTATTTATGGCTGGGGTCCACCAGACTGGACGCCTGCCTTTGGATGACTGGGTCTTGATTTTGTTTGGGATAGCATGATCCATGCATTCCTGGAGATGTCCGTAGAATGCGTTTATATAGGATTCTGCAGTTTGGGCCGTAGTTTCCACTGGCTCTGGGGCCTTGAAGGATTCCACTTCAGTTTTGAGAAGTGTGAAGTTCGCTTTTGAGAAGTTTTTCACTGTGGTTTTCTGGGCTGGGGGTGGGGTCGGGATGTGGATATCCAGTGAAATTAATTTATGGTCTGATCTTACCAATGAGGGATATACTTCTGGTATGCAGCATACAGTCCCCATGTTGGTAATTATCAGGTCTAGTATGGTTTCCCCTCTTGTGGGAGTGGTGACTATTTTATAAATTCCAGGAACCTTTGGGCTAAGGTGCTGAGGCTTGAGTAATGCTCCCGGTCTATGTTTGGGTAGTTGAAGTCACCCAATATAATGGTGTTCGGAGAGATCTTCATGTTCTCCAATGTTTTCAGGAAAGCCGAGTGGGATTCCTGACTTTGAGAGGGTGGTCTGTAGGATGGAGTGGAGTCCTACCTCAGCCCCAGTAGTCCCAACCTGTTAGTGCAAGAGGATGTCAGGTATGTATTGCAGTTATAAATGTAAACTGTTGCTACTGTAATAGGGGTTGACCTAACAGACATGTTGTGTGTGGGAGGCCACATCTGTTTGTAACATGTGTGCCATTGGCTACTAACAGACATCCTAAGGACATCATAGTACAGTACCACTGCTAGCACAGTAATGACCCTGTGGACTACAGCAGAGATATGGCCAATAAATATGGACAGTCTGACACACTCTGGTCAGTCCAGAGGTATACACAGAATCCCTTAGTGCAAAACATGTGGACCAAGCTGACAATGCAGATGTTAACAGCCATGTAGATGAGTATATCACGTAAATACTGGTATACATTTGTCCCCATAGGTTATGCATTCACACACCCCTGTCTATCCTGACACATAATAACCGCTGGTACAGAGGTGACATGGACACATACTACCCACTAGTTAGTGACATACATCTGTACAGCATCCCACTGCTTTGTCAGAGATACATGACTGTTATGGTGGCCTGGCAGCAGTACAGCTGGCAAGTATCTGGACATAACATCACACTGGGTAAATACACTAAGCTGCTAGGCATGAAACAAAGTACTGTGCAGGCTACTGGCAGACTGCCACAACACTGACCTACATTTCTTATGGGGGAATACACATGTACCTGCATATATAGCAGGTTCTACAGGCATGTCACAGCACAGAGTAACAGACACCTGTATAAAAGTTCATAACCACAACCAATGTGAACACAGCCACAGCCACATATGGCAAGCTAGCTTAATATTACAGTATATGGACTATCTGATCAACACCATCCTCACATGTGACACTCACACACTAACCCTACATATATGGGCCACTACACAGTGTGGTCTGATGCCTGTCTGTGGTATGGGACATGTGTGTGTTTGACCCTAAAAACATGTAAGCTGATAGGGTGACATACACTGGAGCATCATGTAACATTAGATAGAACATTACCAAGAACAATGACATCTACCACAGTCTGTACACAGGCCAAGGTACATCTTCACAATACACACATTGTCGACAATCACCATAAGTACACATAACTCAGTACTGTACACACAACCACAGAATGCCCAGGTTATGTCCTCAAATATAATCCCTACTATACATAACATGTGTAGCAGTCTGATATCTCACTGGCTTTTTATCAGATATGATGTGAATAAATAATGGTGTACAGAACATTTGCACCTCTTACTGCATGACATATGTACAAATGTTGACAAAGTTGTGGCTGGAGGCACAAACACAGGACCAATATTGACATGTTGCTGTGATAACCTCATACATTCACTGTTGTAACAGTGTTTGTTGTGACATATCTCCTAAGAGAGATATGAAGTCAGTAACTCTCATGGCTGTCGCCATGTATTGACTGCAATCCTCAGACTATGCTTCTGCAGTTCTCAGATAGGTGCTCTGTGAGTAACACAAGAAACAAAAGCCACCACACATTGCCCAGTCTGCAGATACTCTACAGATGGGGGTTTCCCCAAAAACATAGCACTGTCATGACAGGTATTAAAACATGTAGCCCAGCCATATCCACACACACCCTGTTAAACCAACATTATTCCAAATGCAGAATAGCAACACTTACATTCTTTAGTCATATCAGGCACATCCCCCTCCTGTGTGTTGGCCTGTTTTCACAGTGTATGTTGTTAGAGGTAAATCCCCAATCTGTCTGTGATGCTACTTGCCCAACACCAGATCTAGGTCCTGATCACAGTGAATGAAAAGGCCCAACACCAACATGATGGTCTAGATATTGGAGTGTGTTTCCTTGCAATTGGCTATGGGAATGTTACCACAGCTGTTCCATCAGCTAGAGGAGGGCTGCAATTCATGCAGAGGCCATCAGCTGATCATGAGCATCACTTACAAAACACATGCTGCTGCCCAAGCAAAGCAGGTGTAGTTCTTCACACCCACCAGAGAGGGAGTGTGAGAGGCATACAGAGACAAAGAAAGTCAGGGAGGGGCTGGGAGAGTAAAACCTAAGCATGTTTGTGTCACACACCTACAAGTACAGGGTATCAAACACCTGACTGTCTATGTATTGCTATCACATGTCTATGCAGTTATTGCATGTGCCACATAGCTTACATGGTGAGGAGCTGTCCAAATGTATATGTGATGGTGAGTGACATCTGTAACAGTGATATGGTAGTGATATGGTAGGTGTAATACATGAGCCTGTCCACATGAACAGGTGTCAGTGTCAACACAGCCACACTCTCTCAGGGACTCACACACATTTACGTGCTTGTCAGAATCAGGAATACACTTCCTAACTAGTTACGTTTCCTACAATACAGTACTGTGCAGGTATCACATGCACCGCAGGGTTTATCCAGAGGTTATATGGGCAAAGGGTATGTGAAGGTGTCTGACATCAGACAGCATGCTTCAGTGTGCCAGTGGGGGTTGTAGTGAGTGTGAATGTGTTCAAAAGCATCATACACCACACACACAGACACAGGGTGCCAGTACTGACATGCATGCATGCAATGGTTCACGGGTGTGTAGTGGTTGACTGTCCCAGAAGGCTATACAAGTCTAGGTGAAGGGTATACCTTGGAATCATGCCACATGACAATGGTCTGCAGTGTGGCTCAGGGGTGTAGTGTCTGGATTGGCCCACACAGGTGATATTGTATTCACCAACCAGTCATCTGGGTAACTATTGTGTGTGGCCATTGCTGTGCAATGCTTGCCATGTATGTGTTCTTTAGTCCATGACACGGATGCTGTTTGGGATGTGCACACATCCCACATGCATGTACAGTGACATGTGAAACTGTACCTAGGGTGTTTGGCCCATGTTGTGTATACAGATTATCATCAGATGTACCTGCCCTGGCCACATGTGCCGAGAACAGGTAATGGACAGCAGGCTGACCCTGCACCCACATTGATAGTGTAATACAGTTGTTCCCTGGTGTCAATGGCATCTGTCTATACAGGGCATGTGTATAAGGCATGGTATGTCCTTTGTTGATCACATTTGATGGCACCACAGGTGTTGCAGGCATCCAGTGGTGAACATAGTGAAGGCACACTGTCTGCATGTATGTGCATATTGTACTGATGGACAGGGAGCCATGCCCTCTGTATTCCACTGCAATCACACCATGGTTACTATCTGTGGAAAATATGCAGGGTACTACCAACATAGCGGTTGTTGCCTAGGCAAGTGTGTTTGTGTATGAGACATGGCTTGAGAGTGTTCTCTGTTTAATACAGGGGTTGCTAACTTTATTCATCAGGCCTTGATGTCACATGTAGGGGTATGGATTGGCACCTCAGCCTCTTGGCTATTTCACATTTGTTATCCTTGTAAGTTAGACATTGTGACATATAATAGGGCCACCATATAAGAAATTTGCAAAATCCACTACACAATAAGTCCAGTTGTTACTCACTCACAGCTACCTCCACACAGGATACAAATAACAAACCCAGACACATGTACACAGAGAGACACACACTTGCCATGTCTGGGATTAAAACTCCTATCTAGCTAGTTTATTATACTACAGCATTACACAACTATAGGAAGCACCATAGAGATTACTGGAGCACTCCTTTGCAAAGGTGTATTTCACTGACATCAGCAGGCTTGTCAAAGAAGGTCATTGGAGGTTGTAGTGACTGTGAATGGCCTCAAAGGCATTGCACTTTTCACAGACAAGGACACACACACAAACATTCACACTTGCCATGTGTGGGAATAGAACCCTTGCTAAAGTACTATATCACACTACAGCATTACACTGTTATAGGATGCACCACAGAGATTACTGGGCTCTTTCTTTCTCAAAGGTGTATTTCACAGTGAATGACATCAGCAGGCTTGCCAAAGTAGGGCATTTGAATTGTAGTGAGTGTGACTAGCCTAAGAAGTATTGCACCCTAAACAAAGACACAAACATAGTTGCCATGTCTGGGATTAGAACTCCTACCTAACTAGTTTGTCACACTACAGCATTATACAGTTATAGGACACGCCACAGAAATTACTGGGTTACTCCTTTCCCAAAGGTGTATTTCACAGTGAATGACATCAGCAGGCTTGCTAAAGTACGGCATTTGAATTGTAGTGAGTGTGACTAGACTAAAAAACATTGCTCCCTACACAGACAAAGAAACACACACACAAACATCCACACTTGCCATGTGTGGGAATAGAACCCCTGCCAAAGTATTATATCACACTACAGCATTACACTGTCATAGGACACACCACAGAAATTATTGGGCTACTTTTTTCACAAAGGAGTATTTCACAGTGAATGACATCAGCAGGCTTGCCAAAGTCAGGCATTTGAATTGTACTGAGTGTAACTAGACTAAAAAGCATTGCTCCCTACACAGACAGAGAGACACACACACAAACACACAGTTGCCATGTCTGGGATTAGAACTCCTACCTAACTAGTTTGTCACACTACAGCATTACACAGTTATAGGACATGCCACAGAGATTACTGGCCTACTTTTCCCCGACGGTGTATTTCACAGTGAATTACATCAGCAGGCTTGCCAAAGTAGAGCATTGAATTGTAGTGAGTGTGACTAGCCTAAAAAGCATTGTTCCATACACAGACAAAGAAATATACACACAAACATCCACACTTGCCATTTGTGAGAATAGAACCCCTGCCAAAGCACTATACCACACTACACTCTTAAAGGATGCATCACAGAGATTACTGGTCTACTTGTTTCCCAAAGGTGTATTTCACAGTGAATGACATCAACAGGCTTACCAAAGTAGGACATTTGAATTGTAGTGAGTGTGACTAGCCAAAAACGCATTGCACCCTACACAGACAGAGACACACAAACACAGTTGCCATGTCTAGGATTAGAACATCTACCTAAGTAGTTTATCACACTACAGCATTATGCAGTTATAGGACATGCCATGGAGGTTATTGGCTACACCTTTCCCAAAGGTGTATTTCACAGTGAATGACATCAGCAAGCTTGCCGAAGTAGAACATTTGAATTGTAGTCAGTGTGACTACCCTAAAAACCATTGTTCCCTAGACAGACAGAGACACACACACAGTTGCCATGTCTGGGATTGGAACTCCTACTTAGTTTATCACACTACAGCATTACGCAGTTTTAGGATGCGGCACAGATATTACGGGGCTACTCCATTCTTAAAGATGTATTTCAAAGTGGATGACATAAGCAGGCTTGTCATAGTAGGGCTAAGGGGAGGGCAGTGTGTGTGCATGGGCCATAACCAATTCATCTAGAGGTTGACACACCACATGCAGGCACACTCAGGTTTATATTTCTCAGGTACATGTATACAACAGCTAGATGACCACTGCCTTGTACAGGCATGTTGCACAACTAGCACTTGCACCACTGAGTCTGTACTGCTGATGAATACCAGTGGCTAATTTAGTGACATTTACTCATCATGTGGGTGTAGCCATTTAGCTGTGTGCTGGGTGGGACAGGCCTCATGATGGAAGGCTCTTTGTCACTGTCACTCTCCTCCACACATCTATGTATGTCTACTTTTGGCATATTATAGTGTGTTGTCCTTGGATATATGTCTGCATTCCTATCCAGTGTGTGTGCAAAGCATGACTGGTGCATACTGAGGAGTGTATGCACTAACATTTGCAACTCTCAGATATGTATGCTCCATTGTTGTTTGCAGACATGGGCTTCATTAAGTCTGTGAGCATGCCCAGCATGCCCTTCTGTATTGAATGCGTGGATCCATTCCAGGTAGTTTGTACTCCAGTGCAGACCTTTGTGTTCTACACCTACAGGTAGCCAACTGGTTCTACAGGATATATGTAGATCAGTTGGCAATATGGGTCAAACTGTGCAAGGAATAGTGTGTACTGTAGGTGATTGTGTCTGTGCTGCTTCTGCTATATGGTACTGGTGTTAACAGAGATATTCAGACATATGTACTTTTATACACTGTGATGTTTTAATTCCTCAAGTACAATCAGGTGGACATTCTTGCTCGCAGTGATGTCCTGGGGAACAAGGGTGAATGCAGCTGTGTCCAGTTTTGCGGGCAAATGCCTACATATTCATGGAGAATTATGCCTTTCTGGAGGGGGAGCTACAGACACTTGCTGCTGGGTCTATGTATCCAGTTCAGCACCTTGGTACAGTGCTGGCAAAGGATCCCATACTTGTACATCTATCAACATGACAGTATGGCCTTGTCTTGCTGTGGCAATACCTCACAACTGTACAGATTCCAATAGGTTACCCAGAGGCAGGGGTCATAAGTCAGGACATTACCCTATTGTGGTGTACAGGCAAATTTGTAGCCACCCATGTATGTGTTTGCAGCCAGGGATAGTATGTGCACACAGCTGTGGGTCGGACATTGCACATTCCATGCTGTCCATGCTCCCACCCCCACTCTATTATTCGATCCTCTTCCATACATTATGCATACATTCTCTGATACTTTCCCTAAGGTTATCACCTCATCACACCTGTGTTTTGGCGTTGGTCCACAGTTCATGCAGTGGAACATGGTGGACATGTTACTGTGGTTTGTCCACATGGCCTTGCATATGGCTTTTGTGGAGTGTGTTATGTTGTTATTTGGGTGTCTATGCCATGCATTGGCAGTACACGTGAGACACAGGCCTTTGGCAGAGACCTGTAGGACATTTGGTGGTGATGCAGCCCAGCTGTGGCAGGCCGTTGCATTCTGTCTGTCCTACAGTCCCAGACTGCCATACAGTATATTCCCCTGAGGTGAAAGGGTAGGTGTGCTAGGTGTTCATGCCAATACTTTATATCAGTATTGATCAGGTGGTATGGATGCTGGCAGGGTGCTACTTACAGATAGGGACACACCTGCATGAGACACCTGCACTGCATGCTGCATTCTTTCGCTATTGCCATACACAGGTGGGGGTCATATTGTACCCATTCCCAACAGCAGGGATATGACCAGAGAGGCACCTGTGGGTGTTGTTTGAGTGAGCCGGGTGCATGTGTGCTATGAACAATACTTGCATCTGACTCACAGATATGCATGGGGCATTCCAGTTATGCTGGCTTGTGCAGGTACATCAGGTGTTTCCCAATACATCAGTCCTATCATATCACCTTTGCAATCTGCAAGTGTTTGGCCAGATGACACTGGTATTCCCTACTACAGACCCAGATAATGTGATGCATACATGTATGTACAATTCCAAGGCTGTGTCCATTTCAGAGTTACACATTATATACTGCATGTCTGGGGTACTTTCCCTGTGTACTGCCTGTATATCTAGCCCAACAGCCATGCCATGTCCCTCTTTCAGATGGTGACAAATATTGCCACTATGCATTTACAATGGCTTACTGCTATCATGTGTTATACTGTGGGAAATTGTCTTTGGCAGTTTATGAGGACTTGGCCTTGTCATCAGCAGTAGTGGGCAATGGCCACCATGTCAAACCTCAACATGCATACATACTGACCACTCTCACACAATATGAAACACACACCAAACTAACACACTCATACCTGCATATTGTACAAATGCTACAATTTATCCTGCTACCTTGGCCACCTCTGGACATCTGTTTTCCACTGGTATTATACCTACACATACATGTTACTACATGTCTACATTGGATTGGGGTGCACACCTGACTGTTACAACATGTGTACATTGGATTGGGGGGGCACACCAGACAGTATCTACTTTTCTACATAGGATTGGGGGGGGCACCTGACTGTTACTACATGTATACATAGGATTTGGGGGGCACACCTGACTGTTATTACATGTCTACATAGGATTGGGGGGCACACCTGCATGTTACTACATCTTTACATAGGATGGGGGGGCACACCTGACTGTTTCTACATTGCTACATAGGATGGGGGGGGCACACCTGACACTTGTGCACATTTGCTATGACTGTACTGGTATGTCAGGTATGCCATTTCATTCTGTTTTCTAACCTATCATGCTGACTAGAGGCATATCAGTGCACTACAGGTCTTAGAGTTGATTGATCTACATATTAGGTTCTGACTTCCTATCTGTCAGAACTAATGACCCACTGCCTGACCTGATGTAGTCTGTCTGTGTAGGCCTGGGGTGGGTAGGTTACCCATAGGCATCATTCAGAGGCCTTAGCACTGCCTTTGATTGTGTTTGTCTACACCTGTCCTGCTGGCTGAGACTGTTGTTGGGTATGTGAACCTCCCTGACTGGCATGTGTGTGTCATATGGACACACATGTGGCCCAGCACATTTCCTGCAGTGCGTTTTGTCACCATGTGTAGACTGGCTACTATGGTGACACCGGTATTTGTTACAGATCTCATATTACCACTATAGGTATCTACTATCTGCTGGCATTTCATTCAGCCACCTGATTCCCTTGCAAGCTCACATTCATGCCATAGATACAGGTAACAACACATACTACTCCATTCGGCAATTGGTTAGGAAAGTGACTTACCTTGTGGGTGTGCCAATATTGAGTATGGTGCTGGAGGGCTGCCTATGTCACATGCACATAGTACACTCCCTATACATGGTTGAGCACAGGTAGTGTCATGTTTGGCATCCATTTTACTGTATGTGTGAGTCAGAGAGAGGTGCCATTCCCTCAGTCTCTCCTGGTTAAGTGTATGTGCTATGCATTGCCACTTTGTCAAGGCCAGGGCATACTGTGCATGCCTCCTTCTACCTACTGAAGCAGGCTCAGGTTGTTCCTCCTCCGCGTCACTCTTGCCTGTGCAGCCCTTGGCAATGGTGGAGGGCTGTGTGGGCCTGCCCTGTGCTGTTCCTGCTGCAGCAGTTTCTGCAGGATCATATTTTGTAGCATGGCACATACGATGACAATTTGAGTACATGTAGCTGGTGAGTACTGCAAAGCTCCACCAGATGTGTCCAGGTACAGGAACTGTGACTTAAGCATCCCAAGCACACACTCTATTATAGTTCTGGTCTGTGCATGTGCCTCATTATGGAGTTCTTGTTTGGGTGTGTGTGCATTTCTGATGGGTGTCATCAGCCATGGCTCCAGTGTGTAACCAGCATCCCCCACTAGGTGACCATAAGGGATTTCCTGATTGGCAAATCTCTGGTACAGCTGCACCAGATGCCAGATACGGTAATCGTGATAGCTTCCAGGGCAGCCAGCACACACTTTCATTATAATGCCCTGAGCATTGCACATGACCTGGCAGTTGATGGAGGTGAAGCCCTTCCAGTTGATGTAGACCCTACCCCACTCACCAGGTGGTGCTTTGATGCATATGTGCATGCAGTCTATAGCACCCACTACCTCAGTGTATTCTGCTATTTGATGGAAGAGACACATATTGCTGGTCAACACCTCACGGGTATTGGGAAAATAAACGCGCTCACCGGCATGTGCTGACATGGCATCCAGGAACTGGTGGAGTACCCTGGATGCTGATGCCTGTGAGATCCCCATGATATCTCCAGTTGGCCTTTAGAAGGCACATATAGCTAGTACTCTTAGGCCAACACATACCTTGGTATCCACTGGGATGGGTTCCCCTCTGTTAGTTCTGTGTGTGAGGTGTGACCAGCACAGCTCAACAATTTGCTGTAGGAGTTCCCTGTCCACCCTATAGTGCTCCACTATCTCAAGCTCATGTAGCCCTTAGTAGGTCAACCTCGATCTGTACACTCTTCTCCGTCTCTTCACTCTGGGTTGGTCAACAGCATTCTCATCCTCACCATCCTCAGCCTCTTCCACATGTTGTATGATAGCTATTGCAGCCCCTATCATTTTTTTTGTTTTTGTTTTTTTAAAATTCTCCATTTTGTATACACCGGTGGTGTAGAGTATGTGGGAAAATCAGAGGGAAAGGTGTCTGCATAGTTTATAGTAGTGTTCTGGGCTAGGCTGGGCTGCTGCCTGTGTAATTGGCTGATTCTGATACATTTCACCTGCCAGCTATACTACTTCTCCTTGATTACCTTCCTACTACTGTTTTCCCTTCCCATTTCCTTCCTGTTTAACCCCAGGGGTGTGTCGTGCAAACAAAGTGCTCAAATGTGCACAGAGCTGCTATTTCCTGGTTTACTTTTTTTTTTCTTTAAAGCCCAGTGTGTGGCGCGCACACCCACTTAGGCAACGTAAAAAGTGCTAGGCAGCCTTAGACACACCCTCTTGCTTAGCTCTGCTAAGCTAAGGCAAACCCGAGCCACAGGTCTCCAATCCACTTACAGTATGCCTGACACACACCCCCATGATGTCAGCTAACTCCTAGGCGTGCACCAAGCTATTCCTGCTCTTACACTGTTGGGTGCTGACAAGCATGCAGGAAAGATCTGGGATTCAGTATAATTTCCCTCATTTGCATAGGATTGCCTGCTGATGCATAATTACAGGTCCCACACTGAGCCTCCCCCCTTAGCAATCACTATTCACTGGCCATGTTGTCTTCTGCCTGCTATTGAGTATAATGGCAAAATAGTGATTTTGGTTAGAATGCTTATTTTAGGTTTCTTTTTTTTAGTTTTCGCCCAATCCCATTTGTGTGCTGCTGCCCTACTCTTAAACAGCCAAGATTGGCTAAAAAAAATAAAAGTTGATTTTTTTTTTTATTTTTGCAACTGTTTTCCATGCCAATGGCCTTATATTTGGCCATTGCCATGCTTTCTACATAATATCCTCCCTTTATTTGGAGCTGTCATGGCTCAGTTTTATAGTTTGCAGAAATGTACTCAGTTACTGGCCGAGTACATTTCTACAGATTACACTAGTCCTGTATGGCTGGCTTCCAGCTTCCTGGATCACAAATTCACCTCATTTGCATGGATTTCATCTGCAAATGGGGTAATTTGTATACAGGGGCTGAGTCCATGCAGGACTAGTGCAGGAGCACACATGCATGTCCCTTATTCCTGGATCGCACGGTAGACATATTGCCTGCTGGAGCTCCTGCACTTATCCTGCACACTGTGCAGGGCTTTCTGAATCTGGGGGTAAGTGTACATGGATATATTGTGTTCCATCAAAGTATCAGTAATTAACAGCCTGAATTATAACACTTACAGTTATTCTGAAATTGTGTCTTCTGGTAATTTCTGCATTTTTGTTTTCCCTGTGCTAAGACTGAAATGGCTAGCTGAGATCAATTGTCTACCCTAGTCATGGAATAAAAATAAACACATTTTCCAATCACAGTGTTTACACTCACTAATGCTGACTTGGGAGAATGTTTCAATAAAGGCAAAATTTTACTATCTGAAAAACAAAAAAAAATGCTATTAAAAATGCCACTTCTTCTGAAACCTGTGCTGATTTACTTGCCAGACATCTGCTTTAAACAATAAGCGTTGAGACATATGTTGCATGTGTTATGGCTATAGCTTTCTCCACTCCATGTCTCAGCAATAAAATGAAAAACACATTAATGCTTAGGGTGTTCACATTCCTGAAATCTTGACACACTACATGAAAGCCAACCTGATTTCTTCTACTGACATGAACCTGCTGTTGCTGCTGTATTTTATACACACACACACACACACACACACACACTCACACACACACACACACACACACACACACAAATCTTTTATATATATATATATATATATATATATATATATATATATATATATATATATTTAAATATATAATTATAAGGCTCTGACTTAGAATTGCAGTGCATACTCAAGGGCATTTTATTTTGTGCTCTAGTCTTGAACTGAACACTAGCGAGACCAATAATTAAATTCCTAACATTGTCGTGGATTTGGGTGAGTCATCCAGGATGACATTTATATTGCATCATTACCCTAGCGGTGACTGGCTTGAATCATGGCTGCTGTTTATGACTTTATTCAAAGCTGAACAACTGTTAGCTCTTAAACTACTTTGCTCATATTACTTGGAAATGTGCTGTGGAGGAAAGTAACAAAAGTGAAAAAAAAGCTAAGCATTAAATAGAGCAATAAAAATATGTATATGAGAACTGACTCTAAAGACTACAGTAGTTCAAATCATTAGGCCAGTCATTGAGTACAATGCCTCATTTGGCATGTACCTCACTAGTCACCTGCAACAACTGGAGAGGTCACATAAGTACCTCACAAAGAGGATCCTAGGCCTTAAACACTTGTCCTATATGGGCAGACTCAATAAACTCCAACTATTCTCTGTCTCATATCACCTACTTAGAGGTGATCTCTACTTGACATACAGAGTGATGTCTGACCCAGCTCTGTTAGAAATGCTACATCTAAATAAATCCCAATCCCTCTGCACCACACGCTCTAGGGACCTCAACCTTATTACCACAATTAACTGAACATGCTGTTGGGACAGGTTCATAACCCGGAGACTGCCCATGCTCTGGAATACATTTCCCATACATGTCAAGCAAAGCACCTCACTGGCCCTCTTCAAGACAAAACTTGATGAGTGGATGGGAAATAGAAAATTCACCCCAGTGATAACTGCAGTGGCTCTACTTGACAGAAGCACTAGGAACTAAGGTATGCTTGCACGATGCCAGGGTAATCCTATGGGTTAGGCTTGTAAAGGCTGTAGGGCCATTAGCCTAGTGCACACCTATGAACCTATGAACTGCAGACTGCTATAACTTTCCATATTAAAGTGAATTCCTTTAGAATTGCAAACATATTTACTCACAGTCTGGTCATCAACAGGCTATGAAACAGGACTAGAAAGTTAACACCTGATTAGGTCTGTACAGATCACCAGATTAAACTGGACAGTGTATGTGTTTTATATGCTTTCTAAGCATACCTCTCAATTTCTTTCCTCTAGAATTATTGGTAAATATAATGGGGGTGGGGGACAAAAATCAGAGAAGTTGTATGTATTTTTTAATTCTCTTCAAAGTTAACAGGGCAACAATTTTTGCATGTTCTAAGCAATAAAAACATGAAACAGTAATGCCTGAAAGTATTGACTGACTAGTCCTCAGCAATTTAAAAGAAAATCAAAAATATTATGAGAGGCCAAAAAATGAGGCAAAGTCAGGGATGCTCTGCAAAATCAGACACAGTTACGAGCTATGTTTTCAAGTGACTAGAACATCACTTGGGAATCTGCTACTGTTAGCTACTGTCATAAACCTACATTTTACCAAAATGGTGGTGAGATATGGAGTTATGATGGAAATGATTGGTAAATTGGAGAAGACACCATGAGGTAACATGATACATTAGATATCAATGTTCATCAGAATTAGGGATTTGTGCTTACATTAAATATTTTGTTTCTGATGAGGTCTGTAAATTGGACAGCTAGACAATAAACAGTATCAGCAAATTTTATAATATCTAGTCATAACTTTGTTTTGGGGCAACCAGTCCTAGTAACATATTTTTAGTAACAATTGTTTGCATGTGAACAATGCTGGTGTGATATAATAAAGTTAAAGTTAGAGTGATAACACCTTGGCTTTGCCTCTGATAATGAGAGCTCATCTTGTATCTTGGACTCTATAGGATTTTGTAGGAGTAGTCACAGGACAGATGCAATGGAGTTGCAAAATGACAACTTGCCTGCCCGGGAGAAAGGGTCCCATGACTGAGCCAGGTTAAGTACTTTAATCTGCAATTGCAGTAGCAGCAAATAACACCGCAGGTAGAAACTGTAAGCATGGGAACATGAATGCATCCCCTGAATTAAGCATGATTTTATACATACTTGTCTTGCATACATACATTCATGCATACATGCATACAAATATTTCAGGCATGGGCAATAATGCCCTTCTAGTCTGTCAAAACAGTCATTCCTATAATAAGTGTCTAAGTTGCTCTTAACTAAACTAGTGCTTACTTTAATATAATTTGAGAGTCTATTCCATGCATCTAGCTACTCTCTCAGAGAACGAATTAGTACGTCTTTCCTTCTTATATAATCTCCAATATAGGTTTCTAATGATTCTCTACTACTTACTGATAAATACCTGAATAAGGTCCTCTCTTAAATATTTATATGAGACACTGTACAAGTTCAGATATTTTAGTCTTTTATAATAACTTAAACGTTCACATCCATGGATGTTCTGGATATATTTCTGCTGTAGTCTTTCCAATTTACTCACAAGTGTTTTCTTATGTTCATTTATTATTATTCATACTCTATTTTGTATCAACTGTAACTTACAATGATTTCATCATTTCTGATTTCCTGAACTTTCTAAAGCTTTTATATAGTTCTTACAGCTTTCATTAACTAATTGGTTGATTTGATTAGAAAAATTCAGAGTTGGATCTGCCTATATACCCAGGTCCTTAAATGGAGCTACACTTTCAATCATTATGCGCTGTATTAGATAGTCACCCTTCAGTCTACGTCTCCCACATGTATATGCTTAGTTTTTGACATATCTATCAACATATCATTATCCAGTATCCAAATGGTTAAATTAGACAAGAGTTTTTGCAGCCATGCCCTGTCTGTAACAGATGTAATCAGGTTACCCATTTTCAAGTCATCTGCAACCAAACTATAGAACATTGCAGTTCAAAAGATTGAGCTGAAATACACAGCCTAAGCAAATATACAGACCTAGGACACAGCCTGATTACAATTTATTTTCAACAGGTTCACTGATAACATCCCTGAAGCATACACACAGTAGATTCATCCAAAAGGCAGTCTGCATCCACTTGATCTACCCACCATTTATTTTGGACAAACGTTGTACCACGTCTGCCCTTGTGCTTTAAGTAAGTGATAGGCAGACAGTCTTTTCTGTGTATATTTTAGCCTACACAGTAACTAGTCTGAAGACAAGTGCTTCATTGCCTTAGTTTGTCAGAATTAGCTTTACAGTGTAAAAATGCTCATCCGCAGAGATCCTGCTGGTCTGCTTTAACTGTCTACTTCTAACAGACACTGACATTTATTCTTACTGCTCTTACTCAAACTATGTTTCTCTTATATTTTCTTCACTTCTTCCTGACTTGCTTCTCTCATTATTTATATCCTCCTGTCTTTCTTCAGTAGAACTGCATGCCTTCAAGGAAGTCACCCTTGATCTCCCTTTCTTTCTTGTTTCCCCTTGCCTGAGAAAGTTATAAACTACTTTAAGGTCAGAAACAGTATTTGCATGCAGTCACCATTGACTCAGTGCACTCAACTGACTCTTTAAGCTAGAAAAGTGAATTTTTATTTTTCTATAAGTGTCCCTGGATCAAATAGATGTGTATTTAACAGTGAATTCTACAGTTTGAACACCAGTCTGTGGGATATGTTTTTATGTAAATGTAAAATGTAAATAATTTGGTAGCCTAGAACAAAGAACTTTGTCAACTATAATAGATCCATTTTCTTAGACCACAGCAATCCCATTTGTACTTTCTCCTTTAACTGTCCTCCATTGATTGCCTTTAGCAGTCCAATGACTCCCTTTTTTGAGTTTATTTCTCCTTTGCCCCAGATACTTGTGTAACCAGTTTTAGTTATGAATTGGTATTTTCCTAAGCTGCAGTCCTGCATTTTGGCTTACTTTTTCTCATTGTTTTATTGATGTTTGGGTTGGAGTAGAAATCAAAGTCCATAGAAACCTTCTCACCATTATGTAGTTGTACAAACGGTCAAGTGCAATGTTTCCTGTTATATATTACCATTAGTTAGGTTAATCTGATATTGGACTGACTCTCCTACTAAAACTGTGCCCTAGAGCAATAAAATTAAGAGTTTCTTCTACTGGCACAGAGGCCTTTTAAACTGCATTGTTCCCTTCACTTATCTCTCTCAGAAGATCTGTGGCTGTTTAAGTTCAATCACTGATTGTTTTTCTTTGTCTCTGCCAAGTTTTCAACTGGCTTCATTCACTGTCAGGCTTACTCTGCTCCCCTACCCTACCCCCAATTCCCACCCACCTGCTCTTACTCTACATTTATACTTCCAAAGCACCACCCACATTTCCCACAAACCAATATCATTGGTTCCCTCTAAAAAAACAATCAATAGAATTTTCGCAGTACTAATACCCACTCTAGTTTAACACCCAAGACTCTCTCTCTCTCTCTCTCTCTCTCTCTCTCACTCAAACTGTCCTACTCCTTGCCCCTATAACTGTTACATTACATTTCTACAACTAACACAGAACACACCTAATGTTTTCTAATCCTAATTTGCAGCAAAGATAAAACAAAAGTTAATAATGCCTTTAATTCAGATTATTCTACTATTCTTTCTAACTTTACTAGCCTTCATCAACAATCATCAAATCTACCTCCTTCAATACATAGGACTTCAATTAATCATCACAAAGAATATCAATGTTAATCAGAATTAGAGATTTGTGCTTACATTAAATATTTAGTTTCTGATGAGGTCTTTCTCTATAGCACCCCATCTCTGCAAACAAACCATATCTGATTTATTCATCTATAAATATCTTAAAACTAAGTATCCAAATTTATGACCAAATACCAAACAAAGAAAAATATAACTGACCACATTCTTCTCCATGTAAAATATTAGTTCAAAAAATTAGTGGAGATATTCACCCCAACCCAGGTCCCTCTGTTCATAAAAACATCACTTCCAACCCCGAAATAAACCAATCACCTAATACCTCTCAACAAAAAACAGAACCCAAACTTACCTTACTAAATATGAACCTAAGAAGTATGTGCAGTAAAATCTATGACATACATGCATAACTACCTTGCCACATACACTTCTGATGTAGTCATTGTTACCAAAACCTGGCTAAAAAAAGAAATAAATGATAATGATATTATCCCACAGGATATAATATACTCAGGCATGATGGACAAAACAAGCATGTAGGTAGTGTAGCAATCATCTATAAAAACTTCCTATCACTTTACTCCCACAGGAAATAACCACATTTAGCAATGCTGAATTTTGAATAACACTCCCAAAAATCAACAATAGTGCAACTACATGCTTAATAGCAATTTATATACCACCAGGGAATAAAGTTGATACTGCTGAAAACATTCTGTATTGGATATTCCAAAAAAATAACCATAGAACTATAAAACTTGGCAACTTATATATAGACTCGCAGCTCATAAATTCCATTAACCCCACTAAATCCATAAACCTGTACAACTTGAAACAATTAATAACCACACCCACTGGAATCAATAAAACTTCAGAGAGACACTCAGCATTAAACCAGATCCTTACAAGCAAATCAAACTGACAAAAGTAGGCTGCCTCTCAGATAGCATAACTGACCACATACCAGCATATTCCATTAGAACTCACCATAACCTAAATAAACATATTGCCTGTAACCAAATACAAAACACAACCAAATTCAGCAAAGATATTTTCAGTGAAACACTAAACCAATATTATTGGAATGTACTTAAACCAATGCAACTAATGCTGCTATAGAACACTTTGATTACAGTACATAATAAAATAATAAAATCTAACCACGCACCACAGCTAACAAAATAAACAAAGAAACTCATGATAAACATGGATAATACCTGGAAAAATTGGTATAAAAAGAGAACTCAAAATGTCTTCCAGAAATTTAGACAACTTAGAAACCTTGCAAACCTCCATGTCAATCAGGACAAGAAAACATACTATACCAACCTACAAGACAAACATCAAAACAATACAAAATATTTTTGGTCATCACTAAATAAATATCTCCACCCTGGCAAGACCACCACTCCCTCTTCAAAAATAGACAATGCAACAGACTCTATCCCTACACAGTTTAATTCCTTCTTTATACAACCAATATTATCTCTTTTAGATACTAATACATCTGCCCCCTCTTTCTAGCCTTGTCCAATCAAAACCACCCACAACTCTTCAGTTTTATTCAGTACCTACCTCATTCATAATGAAGTTGCTCCTTAAATTAGAAACTACTTCTATAGCAGTAGACCAGTTACCATCAGACTACCTAAAAATTGCTGCAGAAGTCATAGCCTTCCTGTGTCCATGCCTATAGGTCTATAGCAGAAAGGTACATCCCATCACTGTGGACAAATCCTACATCATACCAATGCACAAAGGTGGGACATCTTCAGAGTTTAATAACTACATACTAATAGTGATTCTTTCCCCCTCTCCAAAATATTAGAGAAGTGCATCCATATACAGCTGATGCAATACTTAACCTCAAGTAACCTGTTCTCAGAAATACGGCATCGCTTCAGGCCCCAGCACAGCATGACTACTGCTCTACAACATTTTACCAGTGTAATAAACCACATAGAAACAATGGACTGCATTGTCCAGCATGTTCTTAGACTTGTCAAAGGCATTTAATACTGTCTCTTACCAGCAACTACTCATTCAACTCTTCTCAATGGAACTTTCACAAAATCCCTTGTCATGGTTACTTAGTTACCTATCTGGAAGGGAACAAGCCATTAAATTACAACAAACCTACTCACCCTTTCAATCAGTTACTATAGGTGTCCCTCAGGGCTCTATTCTGTGTCGTCTGCTATTTATTATATTTACTAATAACCTTCACACCTGCACTTACCATGCTAATTTAGTTTGGTACACAGACAATGCCACATTAAGTATGCGCAGCCTCAACAATAAATAAACTGCAAGACATTAGGGGTTGGGAGGGTGGCCTAATGGTTAAGGTGTTTGCCTTACAAACACAAGGTGCGGGGTTCGAGTCTCACAAGGGATAATTGGCTAGGCTTAAAATGGCTCGCAAGAGCAGTTAGCTTAGTACAAATCTATGAACCTATGAACCTATGAACCTAAAAATCTTTCTCCTCTGTAGAAACCTGACTCAGAAAATCAAACCTCCTACTCAACTCCAAGAAAACTAATTTAATGACTTTTAATTTAATAAAACAGCTCTACCACCATGGCAAAAACCAGCCACAGCCCAAAAAGTAGGAAGTCCACAGTCCAGTATGTAGTAAAAACACAGTTTTATTCCACAAACGTGTTGCACAAATCAGCAACAAAAGTTAATACGAATGCTAACAAATAGCAGCAATAAATGTTGTTGTATCTTTCAGCTTTTCTCGGTTAGGGGTTGCCACTGCGGAACTCCGGTCCGCTAATGATTGGCAGTAGATTTTTACGTGCTGAGTTGCCAGCTCTGACACACAACCTTCAACAAATGTACGCCCATTCACGCATGTCTCCACACAGAAGACGCTTTAGCTGACAATCAAACAGGACAACATCTTACTGTGAGGCGACAACACTACCGCAGCACCACCACCAATAAATGGCAAATCCAAAATAGCAGCAATTACTTTTAATCTAAAACACTGCCAAAATCAAAAACACTCTTTTATCATAAAGTCAGCAAATAATACTGTCATTTAAACTGTAACTCACATAAACGTCTAGGCATTATTATAGATGACAATCTCAAATATGATCAGTATGTACTGCACATCATTAAATCTACACACCAGAAGCTAGGGTCCCTTTATACAGTCAATGGATTCTTTACAGATACTTGAAGAAAAACTCTAGCCATCATCTTTTTACTGCCAACTCTCTTATATGCTGCTCCTATCCTAACAAACTTACATAATATTCAATGAAAGAAACTCAGCTCCTACTACAATAAAACAGCTAAATTTGCCACTAGACTCCCTCATAGGACCCTCCATTGTCACAGTTTAAAGAAATTAAATTGGCTTGAACTGCACAGCTACCTAATATATTCACAACTAGCTACATCACACAAACTCGTTCATCATCCAGAAAAATGCCCTGCACTAAAGAACATATTACTGCTCTACTGTTCAGCAAGGTACCTCCATTCTATTAACAAATTCTTACTACTCACAAATAAGTCATATAATTTTGCAGGAGACTCATTCTACCCCCAATACATTGCTAAAGTCTGGAATAGTATCCCCACACAATTAAAATTCTCAGACAAACCCAATAGCTTTAAACAACTGCTTAAACGACATCTTAACCAGTTCTGGTCCTGCACATGCTCATCACTAATTTAAGACTTTGTCCTCACTGTACAATACTCTCCTTAAACAGAATACGCTCAACCACTGAAATGACAAAACAATTTTTATATATAACTGCTGCCAGTATAGTCCAATAAGTTGCACATGGGCTTTCTCTTTAGTAACTTCTACCTCTGTAAAATCTTAGAATATATAAATGCAACTGCTGTATGTGTATAGGCATAAATAGAAATATAACTACTCTGTGTTTAACTGGAACTACAAGTAAGTATAATGCAATGTAAACAAATGCAGCTTTTCTTCCCAGCCATCCACAGAAAATAGGTATTACCCAGTCAGACTTTCCTGGTAAACAAAGATAAAAAAAATAAAATAAAATATTAAAAAAATAACCCTACAATTACACCTTTTCAATTTTTGTATGATACTTGCCATGTCCAATTGGTATGCCATGCAGCTATTTATCTTATCAAGAGTACATCAATACCTAGTTGTTCTAATTTATTGATCAGTGTTTTTTGAATGGCCCAATCAAAGAATGAATTTAAGCTTGTATAAATTGCAACACAGCACAAATGTTCATTTATAGCTATTATTGTACTAATATAGAACATAATGCTACATGTAGCTATAGATCAGTTTTCAACACATGCATGGTGATGTATGGTTTCAAGTACCTCCATTCCCATTTCTGACAATAATTTATTCAAAGCAACTTTTCATTATTTTTCCACAACAAGAAAGTAAACTTATGGTCTGTATGACTCTAGATTTGTCCTAGTCCCCTTTCCCTTAAAGTTGGTCTTAATGAGTGCATGTCTCCAGTCTTGAGGAATTGCCCTATACTTAAATGACCTAGGGAATGACTGACAATTATCTCAATAATTCCAGCTCTCAAACTGAGATCAATTAAAGTTTGAAACTCATTAAGTAGTTTCATGAACAGTAGAGGGCACTGTTGTCTGTGCTTCTGTTTTTTATGTACCTATTACAATCACTGTGCACATAAATACAATTATCAGTTTTTAACCAAACAGCTTCATTCTATTGTGGGTTTAGAAACCTAATTAACTACAATATTTTTTAATCAACACCTCTGCTTTTAAATATTGTATTTATTTTAAAGGAAAAATTTTTTACATATTTATTGGATAATTTTAAATCACTTACAATTTTATTATAATGAGTTCCTCAGACTGTCATTATTTTCATTGGTTTTAACTTAGATGCTTGAATTTTATTGGTCTTTTCAATTGTATTTCCTTATATAATGCTCAATTAATTAATTTATTTTGTCTGATGAAGTCTAAGCTACAGGCTGACGAAAACGCATCGCATGTACTGGATGTTTAATAGCGTTTACGGACTCTGTGATTTAGTTTTGGACTTTTTATTCTTTGAATAAAGTGCGGATTGTGTGCGCTGCCTCCGGATTCTTTTTGTTATCAGTTTTGTGTTTTGCTGGCTCCTTTTGGCTGTTTTCTTGGTTGGGAGCACAGCTATGGCAGACAGCTCACACTCATCTTGCCGTGAGGAAGTGGGGCAGACTCGCAAGCTTATCGGACAGCTCACTGAGCTGATAGAGTTACTCACGCCGATGTGCTTTGCTCTGACTGGCAGGAAGTCAACGGACGTATCTAACAAACAGGAAGGGACCGAAAGGTTGAGAGGAACCAAACAGAAGAGGAAAAGGCTGTATCATGATTCCGGCTCTACGTCCGAAGATGGGGCAGAACCGAACGGTGGCACATTTGACCCTGCCAATACACCAGCGATTTTGGGTTCTTTAACCACAGCAGAAATTTCTTCTGGAGCACAAGCCATCAATGGGCGTGTTGGGACTACTCCTAATGCTACGGGCAGCAATGCTCCAGGTACTGTTCCGATTCCATCATCTAATGAGTATCTTAACAATGACAATTTAACTGACTGGCTACATAACCAGCGTGGATTTAATATTTCCACCAATAATGATGATTCACCACAGGATGGTGACTCCTATAGTGTTAAATTAGATAAATTGCACAAATGTATGTATAAATACAAAATGCTATGCATTGAAAATTCGTATCTTACAACTTGCATTAAGCATAATATTGTACCTAAGGGGCTCAGGGTTTGGAAATACCCTAATAATGTTGAAATAGGGACTGCATACCATAAAGACCTTATAGATATTTTTAACAGATGTGGTCTAGAGATTTTGCGACGCATTATCAAAGAAAACACTAAACAGTTAGCTGACCTTGAGGATGAAATTGTTGCTTTAGATAATTTTATCAAACATGATTTGTTCTTCGAAATAAAACAGGAAAAGGACAAATATTTTAATTTAAGGTTAGAAATAGATGCAAAATGTAAAACGCTAGAGCAGAGGAAAATTAATAAACTTAAGAGGGACTTGGATGAATATAAAAACAATGCGAATTACCCATCACCACCATTCAGGGGAAACGCACATAATATCAAAAACCAGACTGATTACATGAGAGGTAATAATTACAAAGGTCAATATAAAAATAAAAACACAGAATGGGTTTTTGAGGACTATGACAATGAATTTCCCCCATTAGAGGACCTAGAGTTACCATATAATGTTCACAGAAAAGGGCAAGGCCCTCAGAATTTTCAGAGGGGGGGAGGAAGAAGGGGAGAGGGAGGTATTAAGGAATACCCTCTATACCCCCACTACTACTGTTCCCCCACTCACTAGTCCTTTAACCCTCTCTGCATCTTTTACTGAGAGCGACACTAATGGGGATACTGAGATCTTACATACAGGTACTACACATTCCCTTAACAACTTTTCCATTTACAATTTTAGCAATATCAACTTAAATAAGGGACACTTTGATCTCCTCAGTAAGGGATTTAAATTCATTCCAAGTACCCGAGGAGACCTAGTTAAAACTATAATTGATATGAAGCTGTTTCTTAGGAAAATTAACTTGAAAGCTACTTTACCTCCTGTATCATCAAACACTGAACAACCACAAGGTGGCCTTACAAGACGTAGCATTTACAACCCCCCGCTTCTCCCACAACTGAAAAATCTTGAGATGGTCTTGGAAAATGGGATTCGAAAAGAATTTAAACAACAACATTTAAAGTATAATTTAACAAAGGAGGAATATGCAACACTAGAAGAATTAAAGAAGAACACATCAATTAGAATTATGAAACCAGATAAGGGAGGTGGAGTAGTTATAATGGAGAACATTATATACGAAGGAAAAATGAACAATATTCTTCGTGAAGAAACTAAGTATAGAAATGTTTCCATGGATGAGGTTGAAGTGGCTTATCAAAAGATAGATATGGCACTTGATCATATGATTATTGAAGGAACAATTAATAACAACATGCATAAGTTTTTATCAGTGCCTAAACCAAAGGTTCCAATTATATTTGGTATTCCGAAGGTCCACAAGAATGTAAGCGACCCACCACTCAGACCGATCGTGTCGGCTGACTGCTCAAAGACGCTGCCTATGGCCAAATTTGTGGATAACAAGATCAAACATATTTGTAACAACTTTGGTCATATACTGAAAGACTCATGGGACCTACTTAGGAACATTACATCTACCCTCTATTCGGAGAATTTAATTTTTGTTACCATTGATGTGGTGGACCTTTTTACTTGTATCCCACACAATGAAGGAATGAGGATCTTTGAGGACATTATCTTTATGGACAATACCTTAACACACATAGAAAAGGTTGCCGTAGTGGGACTTATGGACAACATTTTGAAATATAATTTTCTAACATTTAATGGAGAATTTTTCCAGCAAACAAAAGGGGAAGCAATGGGGGCGGCGTGTGCACCCACTTATGCCAACATTGTTCTTGCAGGTTGGGAATTGAACTACATTTTGAATTCAGAATTTCGACAATATTGGTCCTTATATCGACGTTTTCTTGACGATATTGTTATCTTTTGGACTGGGGGTAGTGACCAACTATCTCTCTTTTTGGAGTATATCAACCACACCACCTCATTTTTGAGCTTTACACACACAAGCTCGGTGGACAGACTTCAATACTTGGATGTGGAGGTCCAAAAGAACAAAATTTCTAAAGATTTTGAGACCAAAATATTCCGGAAAAACACGTTCTGCAATTCCTACCTGCACTTTCTTAGTGCACACCCCCCCCACTGCAAGAGAAATATTGTCAAAGGACAATTTGTTAGAGGTTGTCGAATGACAAGCAAGGACGAAGATTTTTATGTGGAATGCAACACGCTAGAAGCCATGTTCCTTGCCAGAGGATACCCACTCGAGTTCATAAAAAATATTAGAACGGAAGTTGAACAACACAGACAGACCAAATTTAAACCTATAAAAGGCTGTCTAAATGACAAAGCCTTAAGTGAGCACACCACTAAGAGTCAGACAAACATAAACATAAATCATACCCCAGTTGATTCTGACTACCAATCAGCACTTATCTTGGAATTTAATGGCTTCAATTCCAAGATAAAAAGCATGATTCTTACTGAGTGGGAAAAATTCATCTCATTCTCAGATATACCGAACATAAAAGGAAAAACACCAAAAATGGTATATAAAAACGCACGTAGTATAAAAAAAGTTTTAGAGAACAATCTCACAAAAGATCCTCATCACCACTTGGAGAGGGCATGCCTTAATAACACCTCATATGGAACATTTCATTGTAGGCACTGTAAACAATGTCCCTACATTTCCAACAAAAGAGAAATCTACATTGAAGTAAGGGACATTAATATATATAGCACTGGTTCATTCAACTGTGAGTCCCAGGGAGTGGTTTACCTTGCAATGTGTACAAAATGCAGTTCGTACTATGTTGGGAAAACGGAAAGAGTATTGAAGAGGCGGATTTATGAACATTTATATGAGATACAAAAAGCAAAGGACACCAATGCATTGTACAAACACACAAAGAACTGTAAAGAAGCCACATTCTCCTTTTTTGTTTTAGAACAAGTTAAAAAAGAAATAAGAGGAGGTCCCTGGGAAGAATGGCTTGAATACTGGGAACTGTATTGGCAAATTTTATTAGAGGCCAACAAATTACCGGGCTTAAATGAATGTATCTCAATAATTCCAGCTCTCAAACTGAGATCAATTAAAGTTTGAAACTCATTAAGTAGTTTCATGAACAGTAGAGGGCACTGTTGTCTGTGCTTCTGTTTTTTATGTACCTATTACAATCACTGTGCACATAAATACAATTATCAGTTTTTAACCAAACAGCTTCATTCTATTGTGGGTTTAGAAACCTAATTAACTACAATATTTTTTAATCAACACCTCTGCTTTTAAATATTGTATTTATTTTAAAGGAAAATTTTTTTACATATTTATTGGATAATTTTAAATCACTTACAATTTTATTATAATGAGTTCCTCAGACTGTCATTATTTTCATTGGTTTTAACTTAGATGCTTGAATTTTATTGGTCTTTTCAGTTGTATTTCCTTATATAATGCTCAATTAATTAATTTATTTTGTCTGATGAAGTCTAAGCTACAGGCTGACGAAAACGCATGTACTGGATGTTTAATAGCGTTTACGGACTCTGTGATTTAGTTTTGGACTTTTTATTCTTTGAATAAAGTGCGGATTGTGTGCGCTGCCTCCGGATTCTTTTTGTTATTAAAAAAATAACCCTACAATTACACCTTTTCAATTTTTGTATGATACTTGCCATGTCCAATTGGTATGCCATGCAGCTATTTATCTTATCAAGAGTACATCAATACCTAGTTGTTCTAATTTATTGATCAGTGTTTTTTGAATGGCCCAATCAAAGAATGAATTTAAGCTTGTATAAATTGCAACACAGCACAAATGTTCATTTATAGCTATTATTGTACTAATATAGAACATAATGCTACATGTAGCTATAGATCAGTTTTCAACACATGCATGGTGATGTATGGTTTCAAGTACCTCCATTCCCATTTCTGACAATAATTTATTCAAAGCAACTTTTCATTATTTTTCCACAACAAGAAAGTAAACTTATGGTCTGTATGACTCTAGATTTGTCCTAGTCCCCTTTCCCTTAAAGTTGGTCTTAATGAGTGCATGTCTCCAGTCTTGAGGAATTGCCCTATACTTAAATGACCTAGGGAATGACTGAGGGAATGAACTCTAATTCTGTCTCCTCCCTGTTATTTGCTTGAGTCTAGTTTGCATAGTTCTTTTTCAATGTAATCTAATTTAATTTCAGCATCTGCAATTACTTGGATATTAGCAGAATTTGTCTATCCTCTTTGTGGAGCCAAAGTGTTTTGTATAAGGTTTTGTAAATATTTCTATAATCTGTTGTGTTGAAAATAGATTTTAAAATCTACACACAGTTTAACAATTTGATTGTCTTTACTCCTAAAAAATATTATGTATGTATACAATTGTTTCCTGTTATGCTCAATATCTTTATTTAAATTTTCTTCAGAAATTTTCTGATCTTATCTCACACTGTTAAATTTGTCTGTCTAGTTTATTTCAGTTCTCAGTTATAGTTCAACCTTTTTTCCATTTCTTTTATTTTTATCTCTTATGCTAGTTATCTGTTTCTTATTAAAATATATCCTCCTGATCTTATATACTTAGATCCTGTGTTAAACTGTTTTTTTTTTATTTATTTCTCTTGCATTTACATAATTCCCTTTTTAAACTTTGCTGCAATCCTTCTGTGTTTTTTCCACTGAATGTAACACTCCAATTATTTTACATAGTGCCTGCTTTACTTCCATGAAGTCTATTATGTGCATTGGTTTTGATTACAGTTTGGCGGAATTATCTAATAATTGTTTAACCTTGATAACCCAGTGATCACTGAACATCAAAGATGATAAAAACATGACATGAAGTAACAATTATCTTCTTAAGAACACAAACAATGCCCAGTATTGCAGCAAGGCCACAAAAGTAAGAAAAAACAATATTGCTGTCAGTGGCAGCTGGTGACTTTGTATGTGTGTGGGTGGGGGGCTGACTGAAGAAAGCAATGGAGTAGGTGGGAATGACTGGAGTAAGGAAGTGCTATGTCAGGTCAATGACAATTAAACTGTGATAAAAAAAAGAACAGATGAGATCAACTTTCATCCACAGAGTGACTCTGTGCACACTTATTCCAGCTATTCTATTGGCCATAAACACCTCAGATGTTTGGTGGTGATCAACAGGGTCAGCCTTAGGTGAAAGGTAGACCTAGAGAAATGATTCCATGATGCCCTCACCTACTAAATAGTTCCCAATGCAGCATATAGTATCCTTCATTACCCTCCATCCTGGCCTTCCCACACCATACAGACAAATTACTTTTTACTTGTTTTTTCACATTTTGTCCTAGTGGTCATTGTTTCCTCTATTCTTTCAACACAGCTTAAATGGCCAAGACTGCAATGTAGTAACTGTAGAGGAAGTAAATAAAGTAAGCCAGGAGTCTATGTGCTTCTATGACTTCAGAAGCCATGGAGTTATAGATGCTCTAATGTGCATTTAAAGCCCTTTCCATCCTTTTTATCAAATGATGGGCAGAATACCAATAAAAAATAAGGAAAAATATTCAAATTTATATTTAACATTCAAGGAAAAAATAAGTTACATCTAAAGCTTAATGTTCACAGCTAAATAAGCAGCAGTTTCTTATAGGCAGCATGCATTCTCACCATTACTCTGAAAGACAGTCACCTTCTGCTTATCCCACTGATATTAGACTGAGATGAAAGTGGAACAGCAAATGACAAACAGCAATATATTTCAACTAATTCCTGTCAAAAATACATACACAGCATGCCTCTTTAGCCCACCCATAAATTTAACCAACTGCATACATATCTAATGTTCATGAGCAAAATGAAAAATGTTCCCATTAATGTATGCCATCTTGTTGCTCAGAGACAATACAATATCTCTAGACAAGCTATACTGACAGGTTTGATTGAGAAAAGTTCAAGAAATAATGGCCATACTTTCCCCAGTCCCACAGAATGTATAGTGACATTCTATGTATAACTCTTAGCAAGGACACTTTTAGACTAGGTTCAGCCTTGCATAGACATTGTAGATGGTGGCTTCCTACTATGTTTGCATCCAATTATCTTATACAGTCAAAGGTATGGTGACCCCCAAAGTAAGTAAGGTCTAGATGTTCTATTATTCATTTATGCTTTATTTCGGAGCTATAATTACTTGGAAACTGTTTTAATGGCAGCCAAAAGAGTTATGCATGCACCCTCAGTATTGTGAACATGCACAAAACATTGATATTATTTTTTCACACATGCACAAACATACTGACACACTGCCCCTGACAAGTGAGGCCTATCACAACATTCATAGTCACACACATACACACACACACACACGCACACACACTCATACTACATTTATCTACAGATAAATTTAAGAAACATGCCTTTAAGATGTTGGAGTAAGCTACAACAACTGGCTAAAACTCACACTGAGACAGGGACGATATTTGGGTACCACACAAAAGGAATCACAGCCAAGAACTCAGGAAGAGAACCAAGAGCTGTGAGATAATCAAGAATACTTTCAACACCATTCTGGTGATGAACATTTGATAGCAGATACATTCTGTTCAGACCACCAAAGATATTAATTTATTGTATACAGTGCTGATATTTGTTGCAATATAAAGTGAAAGAAATTATAGCCAATTTGCTAATTTTAGAAGCACTGCAACAACCATCCCCACTCACAGAAAGTTTTATCCAAATAAACTCCCGTACACATGAATTAAAACAACTTTATTCACTGAGCACACCTCAAATGTTTGTTTGTGTTTCAAAAATAGCCACAGAAAATCTTACAGCTGTTTCACATAAATGCACATTAGTTATGCAAAGTCAGACCAATTGTTTGAAGTGATGACTGCAGCAGTTCAGTCATTTTCATCTACAGACACCTGCTGTAACCAGCAATCATAACTACTTTGTTGACTGTATACAGCTCAGATGTCTGATTATGATAAAAATAATGATCACAATAATGTATTTCAATTTTATTAAACACAAGCAATAGCTGCAGTAATATATATTCAGACATTCTATACACAAATACACATTACTATTGAACATCCAGAATAATAGCTGCTTACCTTGTGTAAAGAAGATCAGGTTCAGTCAGACCAAGTTTCATCGGTTGACAACCCCTATATTCAGCAGTTATAGCCATGTATCCACTTTGCTAGCTATGTATATCTTAGATATCTGATTGCATTAAAAATAGCCAAAGTAATATATTTCTTCCCTCACACACACACACACACACACACACACACACACACACACACACACATACAAATGTACACATATGCATATACACACATGCACACACACAACTGCACACACACATGCACACAAATACACATGCATGCCCACCTGCATACACATGCACAAATACACACTCACAATCCTTAAGTTACAGTCATTTTATTGTTTGCATATATATGTCACATACCTGATGATCAAATGAATGAATACATTCATAAATATTGGCTGCAGTAACATATTTCAGTTCATTGCTGTTTGAACCATATAGTATAATGTATTGCAGCCACACCAGACATACAGATGAACACACACACATGCACACACACACACACACACACACACACACACACACACACACACACACGCACGCACACACACACACACACACACACACACACACACACAAACATACAATCCTAAACAAATAAATATAATGCAATAAATTGGCTGGCAGTGGCATGCACAGTACTATTTCAAAAATAATACAATATAAGATTCTACTTTACTCACACTGCATTCTGATACTTTTGACACAGGTTACTTGAGGTGCATGTCATGTAATGCAGACTGAGAGAATCAAAAAGGCTGTTTGCCACTTCATCTAGCTGCCTACGTAGCTACCACAGAAAGGTCCATTTCTTCACCTACAAAATGGCAGAATGAACTGTGGGGTTGTACACATAACATATGAGCTGTTTTCAAAATAGTTTATCAAAGTGAGCTAACCTTTTTTCTTAAAAAAAAAAAAATCAGAGATCCTCACATGTGAGTTCCCATAAGGAGAGATCTTTATTTTTTTAATAAAAGCAAACTAGTAATAATAATAATAATAATAATAATAATAATAATAATACAAGTATATAAGAGCATTTTCTTCTTTACATTTGGGAGGGTTGCAGGCTAGTAGTCCAGCACTATGATCTGTCCTGTAGTCTGGTATCAAAACCAAAATCAAACATATTAGATTTTAATACCCTCTTTAAAGCATGAGAGACAGGGGTACCCTAAGCTTACTGACATAAATTTCATAGTGTGAAGCCTGAAAAGAGAAAGTCTGAGTGCCAAGGACTTGGATTGTACCCTTGTAACTAACACAATCCAGTAAAAGCACAGCAATGGGTAAAAGCAAGAATTTTTCATATCATCAATTAAACACAGCTAGGACATATAAAGAACAAAACCTAGAGATTTTTGAAAGATATATAAAAGGAATATGGTCATGGGAAAGAAAGAAGAAATCTCATATGCTGCAATATTTATGCAAAGAAGAAAGCCAAACTAATCAATACAAAAATGCAGTTCCAAAGAGGTTCAAAGAAAAATACAGGTGAAGGCAGCCAGACATGGACAATTTTACAATACAAAAAATAAGATCACAAAGAGGGAATACAGAACAAAAGATTAGTAAAGTAGAAGATAAAAAATAGAAGCTGAAGTTATGGAATACATGCAAAGTGAAAGATTTACCCCGGGATTCATGAAGCTCGGCACAAGAACGGCGTTAGCCTTGTGCCAACTGTGCAGCATAGAGATGGCGCAGCAGCACCACAAGCATATTAATGAAGGTGCGCTGCTGCAATGTCCACATGCATAGGAAACATGCGCGAGTGCAGGGGGTGTGTCTAAGCACTGCACGGAGGCGTGAACATGTCGGCTGCAGGCACACAACCTAAAATGCTGACTAGTACAGCCTGCCTCTAATAATAATCACTCCCGTCAGTGTCCGTGGATACTGAAATGTATGCAAAGCATACAAGACAGTTTTGCAAACACCAAAATAAAAAGTAAACACAAAGGCACGTAGCTGAATATTGAGTCCCCATTCCTCCAACAAATGACATTTAAAACCCTGTGCCCGTATTCCATTGTAGTGTTGATTGTTATAGCAAGTGGAAGCAAAATTCAGAGTGTTTTCACGCTGCTGCCCTTTGCTAAACCCAGCCCAATGGTTAGGGTTACCACCTGTCCCACTTTGTGAGGGACAGTCCTTCTCTGGGCAGTTGTATTCTTACCAAAAATATTAAAAATGTTAAATGTCCTGCGATTGTAGGGCATAATTATGTCCCATATTTTATGCAATAGTTTCATAAAATAGTTATTTCTGTATGTAAAATACCTAAATGTTACAAGAAACAAAATAAGCAACTAAACTGCTACAACAATAAGCTTTAATTTAGGCATAAAACTAAAGTACTATCCTTTGTACTGACCATGGGTATGTATTGGCCTGTAAAATCTGATGTGTGTCCCGAAGATGTCCCACTTTGGCCATTTGAAAAGGTGGCATCCCTACCAAAGTTCAGAGTATTCGCTCAATATCTGCCCATTCGTGGTCCAGGTCATCCCTGTCAGGATGGCCCAAAGATGAATGGGAATTACCAGAGTCTACCTACCATGTAATGAAAGACAGGTATTTGCGTGTACCTATGTGCGTGAAGTACAGCATGTGGAAGATCAAATATGCCAGGGTTGTCCTCACAACCATATTGGTACCAGAGATATGTAGAGTACGCAATGCATTCTGTTGTCTGTGCCATGAGCCATCAACCAGAGAAGGGATGGATGGTGTGTGTGGAATATGGGGGGGTGAGGGGCAATGTAATAATTCGCCAAGGGAAGACTGGGTCGGATGTACAATAGGTGAACTGGAGGTGTACGAGGGAACAGTGGGTGAATCAGAAAGGAAACTAAAGAACATACATTCACATTCGCAATACACCCTGACAGGCCATACTGCAGAACACAATCCCACAAACATATGAACATTAAAATGTGTGATACACTTGTACAGAAACATTACCGGCTCTCACCCACATAATGGTCTGGCCTGAACTGAGCCATCCATCCCAACATACCTGGGTACATAACTGAATACCCCTCATCCCCTCCACAGCACACTCCCCCCCCCTTTCTGAATGTCCACCAAAACCACTCATACTTGAGCTGCTAGCTTGGTGCAGCCATATCTGCACATAGTGCCCCCTACTCACATCTAGTAGACAGTCACACCATAGGCAGTCTCAGGATTGCAAACTAGGTATCCCATGCATGCATAACCCAACCACATTTTCGAATAGCCGGCTGAATGGGGACCGTCGTTTACAATTTTTGGACATGCCTCATGGGATAAGTTTCTGTTCTCAAGATTAGACTTTGTGGCATAACACGATGTCCAACCCCGTTGACATGCGGGCACTCGGGCTACCACCTGTCCCACTTTGCGAGGGACAGTCCCTCTTTGGCCAGTTTTGTCCTGCATAAAAATTGAAAAAATGTCAAATGTCCTGAGATATTAGGACAAACATATTTCCTATATTTAATGTAATAGTTGCATAAAACAGTTATTCTGTTTTTGAAACACCTAAATGATATAAGAAACAGAATAAACAACTGAAATGCCACAAGAATAAGCATTTATATAGACAAAACAGTGAAGTTCTGTCCTATGTACTGGCTGTGGGTATGTTTTGTCTTGCAAAATCTGACATTTGTACAAAACATGTCCCACTTTGGACATTTGAAAAGGTGGCAACCCTACCGGGCACAAGTCAGATTAGCATTACCTGACCACAACCCTGCTCAGCCTCCACCCATTCCTGCAGAACCTATGACCCGGGATTAAACACCTGACTATGATGTACGTCTCCCCACGTGCATTATCGGGAATAAATACCTTTCACATGTTCCCATGAAGCTTCCCCATAGCCATCTTCCAAATAGTACATGTCCACAAATTGTATACCCCGTCCATGTTCCTCATTGTAATGATGCACACAACCCCTGTATACAAATAGTACAGGTACCTCCCGTATGCGGTTGTTCATATACATGGCCAAGTATAATTCCAGATATGTAGTCATATATCTATAAATGTACATACTTACATTTACATAGCTACACATCACAAATACATGCAAATAAGTAGTTGTCAAGTATGTGTCCTATTCATATATATGTATACTTGCAAATGTATACATATGCCTCTGAGAAACATATGAACAGTAACATGTACTATACATATGTACACCAACCAACTGTCACGTATGTTGCCAGTACTGTGGAATGCCTGTAGTATAGTCATATATCCTAATTACCATCCATACAGAATGTATCACTGATGGTTTAGTGGTAGAACCAGTGACTATGCTGTTCATGTTCCCGGGTTCAAGCCATGCAAGGGCTGCTAATTTTAAATGATGCCCACAACAAAGGCAGTCAGAAATAGGGTAATTATGATGCCTCAAAGCAGATGTAAGTGGGTATGTTCAAAGGTAATTGGCGGTCATTCAAAAGTATGGGAAATGTAAAAATGCATGTAGGTGTATATGCATGTGAATGTACACACATATATATCAATATATAGATATAATCCATGAAGAATGAACATGGACACAATAAAGCAGTCATAACGAATGTGAAGGGAAACAGCAGCGGGAAATGTAAAAATGCATGTAGGTGTATCTGCATGTGAATGTACAGACATATATATCAATATATAGATATAATCCATGAAGAATGAACATGGACACAATAAAGCAGTCATAACGAATGTGAAGGGAAACAGCAGCGGGAAATGTAAAAATGCATGTAGGTGTATATGCATGTGAATGTACAGACATATATATCAATATATATATATAATCCATGAAGAATGAACATGGACACAATAAAGCAGTCATAACGAATGTGAAGGGAAACAGCAGCGGGAAATGTAAAAATGCATGTAGGTGTATATGCATGTGAATGTACAGACATATATATCAATATATAGATATAATCCATGAAGAATGAACATGGACACAATAAAGCAGTCATAACGAATGTGAAGGGAAACAGCAGCGGAACCCCCCCCCCATTTGAATAGTAATTAGCAATCAATTGTCATAACAATGAATTATCATGACAACGAGTTGTCATAGCAATGCAGTGAGTAAATATATGTAGTTTGATATGCATCTCAAAAAAGCTCGTATTAATTGTTTGACACACAAAACATAATACATATAATTAAAAACACATAAAAATTACAATAAAGTTAATCAACTTCTGCTAATAAAATATGTATATATATATATATATATATATATATATATATATATATATATATATATGTATGTATGTACAAAGAATTGTATAAGTATGTGTAAAAACATTAGCAACAATGAAATCAATAAATAAATAGTAGTTATTGTTTATTTTATTTTATTTCATTTTATTTTATTTATATTTTAATTTCATAATAATTTTAATTTTAATTTTAAGGAAGGTATAATATAAATTAGACTATCTAAAATATGAGAATATTAGTATAATAGTGTATGTAAAAACATGTAAAAATATGTATATAAATATATAAATACATGTACAATTATGAGTGTAAATATAAATATAAATATAAACATAAAAATAAACAATATAAATGTAAAAATTAATATAAATACATTAAATATGTGCATAAATGTAATAAATGCAAAACATTTCGCAACACAAACATTTCAAGGTGAAAATTAATACAGTCACTTGGGATTCAATGCCAATAATTCCATGGCAGGTTTTAAAGAAATATGATCATTCATACCCGAATAGGAACATAAATCCAATCTAATCTGCCATATCATCTCTCGATATTCTAAAAATGTCTCCCAATCACCACCCCTCTCTCTTTGTTTCACCTCTTCTAGTACCCATAACTTGATATTTATATTTTTACATTTTTGTGTGTGCCTGTAAAGTGCGTTATTATCATTCTTCTTATTGATATCTCTTATATGTTCGTATATTTTAGTTCTTAAATTCCTTTCCGTTTTCCCCACATAATAGCCCCAACAAGTCTTACAATATGCAAGATAAACCACTCCTTTTGTATAACAAGTGGAGTAACTATAACTTTTCAATTTAAACCCAATACTAGGAATAAATAATTCCTTTTCACCAGCTAGGAATGGGCATTGTGCACATCTACCACATTTGTGGGTGCCTTTTTTAGTTTGTGCCCCTTCATCCATAACACCTCTCTTTTTCTCAAAAATGTTTTAAGATTCATGTTCCTCCTAAAACTGAATCTGAGAGGTTGTTGGAAAATTGTTGTTCTATTTGTCATCCTACTGAACATATTCCAAATTCCATTAATGCATTTTTTAATCCATCCTATATCCGCATAATAAGTTAGGATTAATCGTGGCATTTCAATTTTGTTAATTATGGCACCATTAACTTCTATCTGATTGCCCTCAGAATGTCCTATGGTCATATGTACATTCATATCACTATCATTCATCAAAAGTGGACCATATTTTGTATCACGACTCTTAATAATTTCCTTTTTAATATTCTGAATCATCTTATCGGGATATCCTCTCTCCTTAAACATATTGTGAACAACTTCAATCTCTTCCATAAAGTCTATCCTATCAGATGTCATTCTTGAAACTCTTACCATCTGACCTTTTATAACATTCTTTTTTAAAAACAATGGATGGTCACTCTGATAATGCAGATAGGAGTTTGAAAAACATTCCTTCCTATAAATCTTAGATTTATATGTCTTCTTAATGTGGTCTTTGGCTATCGTAACATCTAAATAATGCACCTCATCTTTATTATATTCAAAAGTAAATTGAAGGAACTTAGTACTTCTATTTAAATAATCAATGAATAATTGAATTCTTTCATACGTCCCTTCCCATATAATAAAGATATTGTCTAGAAAACAAAAGTATTTAACTATATGTTGTTGAAACATTGAATCAAAGACATATGTTAGTTCCCAGTACAACATAATATTTGCATAAATTGGGGCACATGCTGAACCCATTGCTACTCCATCAAGCTGATGGTAGATGTCCCCTTGAAAATACATAACATTATACTTGAGAACCAATTCTATGCTCTCCAAAACAAGCCTATACTCATTTACATTAAGCATGTTAAATTCAGTAAGCATTTTTTCAAACCATTCTAGGCCTTGCATGTGGGGAATAACTGAAAATAAATCTTTTACATCTTTGGTTAAGAACAAATAATTATCTTGAATTGGTATGGTATTAAATTTGCTTAAAAAGTCCCAGGAGTCTATTAATATGTGTGGATATTGCAAATAAAAATATTTTAGTTTTGTGTCCACATAAATAGCTAGCAATTGTGTCTTAGACCCCTGGGATGTCACTATTGGTCTCAAGAGGAGGGTCATCAAGCTGTTTGTTTATCTTTGGAATCCCAAAGATTTTGGGTATTATTGGTTTGGGTACCCTCAGAAAATTATATAAATCCACATAAATAAGTCCTACATAAGATTGTCCTCTAATATGAGGTCAGTTCTCCTATATAGTATATTAATTTCATTCCTTGAATTAATACAGTATCTATTTTCCGTATCTAGAATCTTTATCATCCTATTTGTATAGTCCAATTTATCCATGAGGACTACCCCTCCCCCCTTGTCTGGTTTCATGATTCTCAATTTTTCATTATTATTTAATAATTGGAGAATGTTACCTTCTTCCATAGTCAAATTTTTGTTATTAATCGACCTACCTCTTTTCCTATATTCATCCCTCACCATATTCAGGACACACATTACAAAATTCTGGATATCTTGCTGTAGGGGCGGATTGTATATACTTCTTCTCTTCAAAATAACTCGTTTCATTGTGATGTTTATCGTGAAACAAAATTCCTAAGTTCAATTTTCTTGTAAATAGTTTTATATCCAATACCATTTCTTCAATTTTAGGTTTCCTTATTGGTACAAAACTAAATCCCTTTGTAAATAATCCAAAGAATCCTTGTGTTACCTCTACATCTGTATAATTATAAATATTAAAATTATTGTATGTATGTATCGTACACTTGTTATTGCTGTTACTGTTCATATTATTAGCTACATTTTCAAACTGACCGTATAAATTATCTTTATTTCTAAAAAATTCTTCCTGACTAATGTCAAAAGTACAAGTAGTAATAGTATCACGGTCCATCTCCTTTCCATCACCATTCCTACATATATTAATATTAGTATAAAAATTAGTAATGGAATCTATCTCCTGTACCTCCCTCGGCATTATCATCTTACATATTGATTGCCCATCGCCTCTGCATAAGTTTGCTGACGGTTTTGATTCCTGATTCTTTCTGACCTCCTTTGTCCCTGTTCCTCCCCTAAAGGGTCATCAATTTCACAGGTGACTACTTCAAAAAAACTATTGTTGTTATTATTATAGTAAAAGTTGTCATTTAGGTACCTATGTTCTGATCCATTACCAAATGTATAGTCCCCATTTTGTTGTTGTTCTTTATTAAAATGCGGTGCGTACCTATCGTACCTCCTTCTGTTAAAAATAACATAAGCTCTACCTTCCCTATAATCTACAATATCTCATTCTAATTTACTCACTTTACTTTTGTAATTTTTTGAGATGTCATAATCCACATCCTGCAGTGCCCTACAGTAAATGTTCTTACATTCAGTAACTGTGAATAATAAATCGTTGCTAATTTCTTCTTTTAACTTATCGATGGCATTCTTACAACTTTCCATAATTTTAACATTATTTTCAACCATTGGTTTCAAAATTGCTAACACACAATCGTTTAATAAATTCGAAACAATTTTAAAAAACTCATTGTTCCCACCAGTGTTGTTGGAAAATTTGTTAAGTCTTAAACCTTTTGGTGCAATTTTCTGTTCTATACATTTGGTTAAATACCAATTATCCAAAACCAAATTCCTGTACCTGGTTAATTCATTTTTAAATGTCTTGCATTTGCCCTTAAAACAAGCATTGGTTGGCACCCTTCTTTCCGTCTCCCTCGGCATCGATGAAAAAGACTTGTCCAGCCACTCGGCAAAATTGATCTTATTATATGTGTCCAAATGCTTCTGCAGACTTTCAGGAGTTTCACCTGAATACTGTAAAACTCTCGCCCTTCCGTTACCAACAGCGTTCCCATAATCTCATTCACCATTGCCGGCTCGGCTGGCTGTATGTATTCCTCCTTCCCTTACTCCTGACATCACCGCCGATACGTCTAGGTTGACTGGACTACCCTGAGCACAAGGGATGAAAGTGATTGAATCAGATTGCTCAGTTAATGACTGTGGGCACTGTGAATGGGTTTGAATAACCCGAATAAGTTGACTCAATAAAGAGTTGTCATTTTCTATAATCGGGGACTCCTCGTAACCGACCAGCAAAATTAAACTTATAAACTCCAAAAACCACCTTGCAACTCACTCAGGACCAAAAATAAATAATTCTGCTGTCCAGTACAATAAAGGTTGTCCTCCACAAATCTTCCAGTAATATTCCAAAAATAAGACCCACGTGCCACAGCCAAAGAAATTTAATAAATAAAATAACACACCAAACATAAAACAAATAGATTTAGCGCGCTTTTATCTCGTACCCAGAGACTTCCTCAGAATCAACTGTAATTCAATTAGCCCTTGTTTAAATACCAATTAATCCCATTTGAATTGTAATTAGCAATCGATTGTCATAACAATGAATTATCATGGCAACGAGTTGTCATAGCAATGCAGTTAGTAAATATATGTAGTTTGATATGCATCTCAAAAAAGCTTGTATTACTCGTTTGGCACACAAACCATAATACATATAATTAAAAACACATAAAAATTGCAATAAAGTTGTAATTGTAGTAATACGAGCTTTATTGAGATGCATATCAAACTACATATATTTACTCACTGCATTGCTATGACAACTCGTTGCCATGATAATTCATTGCTATGACAATTGATTGCTAATTACAATTCAAATGGGATTAATTGGTATTTAAACAAGGGGTAATTGAATTACAGTTGATTTTGAGGAAGTCTCGGGATACGAGACGAAAGCGCGCTAAATCTGTTTGTTTTATGTTTGGTGTGTTATTTTATTTATTACATTTCTTTGGCTGTGGCTCGTGGGTCTTATTTTTGGAATATTACTGGAAGATTTGTGGAGGACAACCTTTATTGTACTGGTCAGTGGAATTATTTATTTTTGGTCCTGAGTGAGTTGCGAGGTGGTTTTTGGAGTTTACATGTTTAATTTTGTTGGTCGGTTACGAGGAGTCCCCGATTATGGAAAATGACAACTCTTTATTGAGTCAACTTATTTGGGTTATTCAAACCGATTCACAGAGCCCACAGTCATTAACTGAGCAATCTGATTCGAGCACTTTCATCCCTTGTGCTCAGGGTAGTCCAGTGAACCAAGATGTATCGGCGGTGACGTCAGGAGTAAGGGAAGGAGGAATACGTACAGCCAGCCAAGCCAGCAAAGGTGAACGAGATTATGGGAATACTGTTGGTAACGGAAGGGTGAGAGTTTTGCTGTATTCAGGTGAAACTCCTGAAAGTCTGCAGAAGCGTTTGGACACATATAATAACATCAATTTTGCCGAGTGGCTGGACAAGTCTTTTTCATCTATGCCGATGGAGACGGAAAGAAGTGTGCCAACCAATGCTTGTTTTAAGGACAAATGCAAGACATTTAAAAATGAATTAACCAGGTACAGGAATTTGGTTTTGGATAATTGGTATTTAACTAAATGTATAGAACAGAAAATTGTACCAAAAGGTTTAAGACTTAACAAGTTTCCCAACAACACTGGTGGGAACAATGAGTTTTTTAAAATTGTTTCAAATTTATTAAACGATCGTGGGTTAGCAATTTTGAAAGCAATGGTTGAAAATAATGTTAAAATTATGGAAAGTTGTAAGAATGACATTGATAAGTTAAAAGAAGAAATTAGCAATGATTTATTATAAACAGTTACTGAATATAAGAACATTTACTGTAGGTACGTACTGCGTTTTAATAAAGAACAACAACAAAATGGGGACTATACATTTGGTAATGGATCAGAACATAGGTACCTAAATGACAACTTTTGCTATAATAATAACAACAAAAGTTTTGGTGAAGTAGTCACCTGTGATATTGAGGACCCTTTAGGGGAGGGACAGGGACCAAGAAGGTCGGAAAGAATCAGGAATCAGAACCGTCAGCAAACTTATGCAGAGGCGATGGGCAAGAAATATGTAAGACAATCATGCAGAGGGAGGTACAGGAGATAGATTCCATTACTAATTTTTATACTAATATTAATATATGTAGCAATGGTGATGGAAAGGAGATGGACCGTGATACTATTACTACTTGTATTTTTGATACTTTTGACATTAGTCAGGAAGAATTTTTTAGAAATAAGGATAATTTATACGGTCAGTTTGAAAATGTAGCTAATAGTATGAACAGTAACAGCAATAACAAGTGTACGATACATACATACAATCATTTTAATATTTACAATTATACAGATGTAGAAGTAACACAAGGATTCTTTGGATTATTTACAAAGGGATTCAGTTTTGTACCAATAAGGAAACCTAAAATTGAAGAAATGGTATTGGATATAAAACTATTTACAAGAAAATTAAACTTAGGAATTTTGTTTCACGATAAACATCACAATGAAACAAGTGTTTTGAAGGGAAGAAGCATATACAATCCACCCCTACAGCAAGATATCCAGAATTTTGAAATGTGTGTCCTGAATATGGTGAGGGATGAATATAGGAAAAGAGGTTGGTCGATTAATAACAAAAATTTGACTATGGAAGAAGGTAACATTCTCCAGTTATTAAATAATAATGAAAAATTGAGAATCATGAAACCAGACAAGGGAGTAGGGGTACTCCTCATGGATAAATGGAACTATACAAATAGCATGATGAAGATTCTAGATACGGAAAATAGATACCGTATTATTTCAATGAATGAAATTAATATACTATGTAGCAGAATTGACCTCATATTAGAGGACAATCTTATGCAGGGACTTATTGATGTGGATTTATATAATTTCCTGAGGGTACCCAAACCAATAATACCTGAAATCTTTGGGATTCCAAAGATACACAAACAGGTTGATGACCCCCCCCCCCCCTGAGACCAATAGTGACATCCCAGGGGTCTAAGACACAAACGCTAGCTATTTATGTGGACACAAAGCTAAAATATTTTTATTTGCAATATCCACACATATTAATAGACTCCTGGGACTTTTTAAGCAAATTTAATACCATACCATTTCAGGATAATTATTTGTTCTTAACCATAGATGTAAAAGATTTATTTTCAGTTATTCCCCACATGCAAGGCCTAGAATGGTTTGAAAAAATGCTTACTGAATTTAACATGCTTAATGCAGATGAGTATAGGCTTGTTTTGGAGAGCATGGAATTGGCTCTCAAGTATAATTTTATATATTTTCAAGGGGACATCTACCATCAGCTGGATGGAGTAGCAATGAGTTCAGCATGTGCCCCAATTTATGCAAATATTATTATGTTGTACTTAGAACTAACATATGTCTTTGATTCAATGTTTCAACAACATATAGTTAAATACTTTCATTTTCTGGATGATATCTTTATTATATGGGAAGGGACATATGAAAGAATTCAATTATTCATTGATTATTTAAATAGAAGTACTAAGTTCCTTCAATTTACTTTTGAATATAATAAAGATGAGGTGCATTATTCAGATGTTACGATAGCCAAAGACTACATTAAGAAGACATACAAATCTAAGATTTATAGGAAGGAATGTTTTTCAAACTCCTATCTGCATTGTCAGAGTGACCATCCATTGTTTTTAAAAAAGAATGTTATAAAAGGTCAGATGATAAGAGTTTCAAAAATGACATTTGATAGGATAGACTTTACAGAAGAGATTGAAGTTGTTCACAATATGTTTAAGGAGAGAGGGTATCCCGATAAGATGATTCAGAATATTAAAAAGGAAATTATTAAGAGTCATGATACAAAATATGGTTCACTTTTGACGAATGATAGTGATATAAATATACATTTGACCATAGGACATTCTGAGGGCAATCAGATAGAAGTTAATGGTGCCATAATTAACACAATTGAAATGCCACAATTAATCCTAACTTATTATGAGGATATAGGATGGATGAAAAAATGCATTAATGGAATTTGGAATATGTTCAGTAGGATGACAAATAGAACAACAATTTTCCAACAACCTCTTAGATTCAGTTTTAGGTGGAACATGAATTTTAAAAACATTTTTGAGAAAAAGAGAGGTGTTATGGATGAAGGGACACAAACTAAAAAAGGCACCCAGAAATGTGGTCGATGTGCACAATGCCCATTCCTAGCTGGTGAAAAGGAATTATTTATTCCTGGTATTGGGTTTAAATTGAAAAGTTAAAGTTACTCCAGTTGTCATACAAAAGGAGTGGATTATCTTGCATATTGTAAGACTTGTTGGGGCTATTATGTGGGGAAAACTGAAAGGAATTTAAAAACTCGAATATACGTACATATAAGAGATATCAATAAGAAGAATGATAATAACGCACTTTACAGGCACACACAAAAATGTAAAAATATGAATATCAAGTTCTGGGTAGTAGAAGAGGTGAAACAAAGAGAGAGGGGTGGTGATTGGGAGACGTTTTTAGAATATCGAGAGATGATATGGCAGATTAGATTGGATTCATGTTCCTATTCGGGCATGAATGATCATATTTCTTTAAAACCTGCCATGAAATTATTGGCATTGAATCCCAAGTGACTGTATTAATTTTCACCTTGAAATGTTTGTGTTGCGCAATGTTTTGCATTTATTACATTTATGCACATATTTAATATATTTATATTAATTTTTACATTTATATTGTTTATTTTTATGTTTATATTTATATTTACACTCATAATTGTACATGTATTGATATATGTATATACATATTTTTACATGTTTTTACATACACTATTATACTAATATTCTCATATTTTAGTCTAATTTATATTATACCTTCCTTAAAATTAAAATTAAAATTATTATGAAATTAAAATATAAATAAAATAAAATAAAATGAAATAAAATAAAATAAACAATAACTACTATTTATTTATTTATTTAATTGTTGCTAATGTTTTTACACATACTTATACAATCATTTGTACATGCATACATATATATATATATATATATATATATATATATATATATATACACACACACATATTTTATTAGCAGAAGTTGATTAACTTTATTGCAATTTGTATGTGTTTTTAATTATATGTATTATGTTTTGTGTGTCAAACAAGTAATACGAGCTTTTTTGAGATGCCTATTAAACTACATATATTTACTCACTGCATTGCTATGGCAACTCATTGCCATGATAATTCATTGCTATGACAATTGATTGCTAATTACAATTAAAATGGGATTAATTGGTATTTAAACAAGGGCTAATTGAATTACAGTTGATTTTGAGGAAGTCTCGTGATATGAGAGGAAAGCTCGCTAAATCTGTTTGTTTTATGTTTGGTGTGTTATTTTATTTATTAAATTTCTTTGGCTGTGGCTCGTGGGTCTTATTTTTGGAATATTACTGGAAGATTTGTGGAGGACAACCTTTATTGTACTGGTCAACGGAATTATTTATTTTTGGTCCTGAATGTGATTTATCACTAAGCCACGCCAGTTATACCTAACTCCAATGTTATCACAAACATAGCAGACAGCACAGTCATGCAATAGTCTGATCAAAGTAATTAATCATGTCAACGTATATGCATGCATAGGTACACACACACACAAGCACACACACGCACACACATACACGCACACACATACACATATATATATATATATATATATATATATATATATATATATATATATATATATATGGGTCTACCTGAAAACACCAAATGCTGACAATGCCGACAACGAGATAACCGACACCGGAAGATCGACAACAAAGATGACTGATGATTGAAAATCCCGACACCCAGAACACTGACATGTTAAGGTAAGTGTGTGATAGTGACGGACGTTAGGGTCATGGTGTGGGTAAGGTAAGTGTGCTATAGTGACAGACTTTAAGGTTAGGGGCAGGTTAAGTGAGTTAGGGTTAGGGTGTGAGTAAGCTAAGTGTCTGATAGTGACAGACTTTAGGGTTGTGACGGTTAAGTGAGTTAGGGTTAGGGTGCGGGTTAGGTGATTGTGCGATAGTGACGGACCTTAGGGTTAGGGTTTGGGTTAAGGTTAGTACATAGTTAGTTGTGTATGTAAGGTTTAGTGTAGGTTTGTGAAGCTTTTGGTGTGCTTGTGTTGTGTGTGCGTTTTAAGGAAATGGTATTTGTTTTGTTGATTGTCGGGATTTTAGTTTGTCGCGCATGTGAAGTTTTGTGTTTTTGAACATTCGGTTTTGTGGTGTTGGTTATCTCGTTGTCGGTGTTTTTGCGTGTCGGTGTTGTCAGGTAGATCCATATATATATATATATATATATATATATATATATATATATATATATATATATGTGTGTGTGTGTGTGTGTGTGTGTGTGTGTGTATACAGAACGAACATGGGCACAAAAAAGCATTCATAATGAATGCGAAGGAAAACATCAGCGGAACACCTGTATTATCTAGTGCTTGACATATCAAGCTGGCCAGAGTTGAGCAAACCCCCTGCATCTCTAACCACAGGTAGGATGCTAACAGTGGAACCAAGTCTCTCCACATTGTAATTCTGACTTTGAAATGGGTGCAGGCAGTCCCGGTCCCCAGTCGGACAAGCCTAAAACCATATGAACACCCTGACCATCATATGAACGTGTGTGCCAGGACTATAGGCTTGTGGAGTCTGAATATACTTGGAGTGAGTCAACATGTGGGACAGGCCCAGAGCAGTAGGCAATGGTGCATGTGTAGTGGTGCAGTTTTCCTAACTGTAGAATGGATGCCTGCTGTATCTGTGTCATGTTGAGGCATGTGTACGGATAACTATGAACTATGGGTATACATATAAATGAAGCAACATACAAATAGTGTAGTGGTTAGAGCATCCGCTTAATGAACAGGCATTCACAGTTCAAGTTTGACTATAGCACATATTATTTTTCCATATGGAATGAATGTCGTCCTGCTGTAAAACTGACATAATAACATGTAAAAGTGAACTTGAGTATCGCATGGGACTTTTAACCAGATCATTTCAATCAAAGGGGTACTGTCATAATGAATAAGGCACATACATATATGAATACATAAATACATATATATATCTATATGTATGTGTGTGTGTGTGTGTGTGTGTGTGTGTGTGTGTGTGTGTGTGTGTGTGTGTGTGTGTGTGTGTGTGTGTAGATATATAGAGATATACAGCTAAGATAGAAAAAAGCACACAGGAATGATGTATTTTCACAGGCTATGGCAATGGAAGTGAGGAGCCCAGGCAAGACACATGACACACGCAGCATGCCCTTCCACCCCCCCTACAGCCGGGCATGGGAACTATACATGCAATCAATGTAAAGTGTCCATTGCTCCCCAGACCACAGGCAGGATACAACCGGGGGGGACACAGTGCACCCGTGGATTCTAATCATGGAACACATACTGGAGTGTCCCTTGCTGGACACCCCAAAAATTAGCAAAACAATACAAATGTGATAGATCGTCCATCTTGTCTGCAGTGTATACAGACTCGGAATACAAGGGTGGGTAACTCTGATGACCCATGGGCCTAGACAATTTTATGAAATGGGTCCCATGAAGTGGAACGTGGGCAGCATGTAGTGGTGTGTTCAGAACCGACCAGGTCTCAAAGTAATGATGGGTGCTGTCGAGGAGGCGAAGGTGGAGCAACTATGGGTAGCTACTTATGGGTCTAGGTATGCAGGTGTTGGCTGATGTTGGCCAATATGGACAGCCCTAGGGATGCAAGCAAATGTGTTCGTTGGGCAGAGGTGTCGCCCAACGAGCAGCCACACCCTCTGCGAGACCTACTAAAGCAAAGTGTAATCTATATGCCAAGGAATGGAATAACCAGATGTAGAAGTATATATGTAGAGCTATGTGTGTGTGCATATCTACCCATAGAGAGAAAGAGATATGCTTCTCCCTCACCGTAGTATGAATGTATACATACAGAGAAAGAATACAGATACATACCCACTTATGAATATATACATATGCAGATAACCATAGACCCATATGTCGTTAGATTATACACACACACACACACACACACACACATATATATATATATATATAGAGAGAGAGAGAGAGAGAGAGACAGCATGATATGAATATACATGTATGCATACATATGCAGATATATCTGTATATATTAATGTAAATATATATATATATATATATATATATATATATATATATATATATATATATATATATATATATATATATATATATGTTATAGTAAATATACACATGTATATAGCTAGGATATGATACTGCAGTTATGGGTAGTATATGTTCACAGGCTGGGCATATGTTGGTGGGAGGTCCAATAAACAAACATGTAACACGTAGCATCACCCCCTCCCCCCCAGCTAGGCCGATGAGACATACAGACACACAATAAAGGTAAATACACCACTGCTTCCCAGACCACCAGCAGGAAACTACCAGTGGGAGAGATCTGCAATGTCTACACTTGAAACAGACATCAATGTCCCCTGTGGGAGACCAAAAATTAATGATCAGAGCCAGGCCATGTAATGATTTCTCCGACCAGGCTGTAGATGTACACGGACCAGTAGGTTGTGCAAGCCTGATATCACATGGGTTGACACAAAATACGACATGTGTCCCAACACGGGGAGAGTGGGCAGTGTGTAGTGGTGTGTTTATATCCCACCTGAGACACAGTAAGGATGAGTGCTGTAGAGGAGTGGCAGTTAGGGGAACTATGGGTATGCAATTATGGACCTAGGCATGCAGGTGCTGGCTGGCAGATCCATATTAGGACCGCCCCGTGGATGTAAGTAATATTCCTATGTGGGCATAACAGATGCCCATACCTCCCAAACCCTAACAGCACATCCACTGGATAGTCCGTAAACCATTGAGGGAACACATAGGGACCATTCCTTTGAACTGTCCCTGATTACCAGGGACGTCCGTGATTACGACTCAGAATCTAACTCTGTCCCACCAAAACCTTCCTAGAGCTAGTGATATTAGGAGGAAAGGTGGTGGAATACACGTAATGAATAACGACAACATGTAAGAGTCATACACAGCATGTACCTCAGACAATGTGTATGAATACATATGCTCTGGGTCTGTCAATGTATCAGGTTAATAGCACAAAACTTCTAAATGTGTCCCTGATGTTGTTATGCAGTGTCCCTGATTCAGTGTTCATTCTTCCCCATTCGTATGAGAGGTCTGATAGTGACAGAAAGCGCATATTCCGCTGACTACCTTAGAAAGATGATAGAATAATAGGTTACGGTTACCATCTGTCCACCTTTGTGAGGGACAGTCCCCTTTGGGCAGTCGTGTCCTGCAAAATAATTGAAAATATGGCAAATGTCCTGAGATTTTAGGACACAGATTTCCTATATTGTCTGTAGTAGTTGCATAAAACAATTATTTTGTATCTGAAACAACTAAATGTTATAAGAAACAGAATAAGCAACTATAACGCTACAAGAATAAGCTTTTATTTAGGCAAAAGAGTGAAGTTCTTTCCTTTGTACTGGCTGTGGGTATGTTTTGCCCTGCAAAATCTGACATTTCTATATAAAAGTCCCACCTTGGGCAATTGAAAAGGTGGCAACCCTATAATACGTATGCAGTAGCATGACTTGGCCAATGGATGTGGGTCCCAAAACTCAATTACTTGTCTGTATTGAAGAGTCTCGGTTCCCATGTATCAGCCAGATGGGAGTAGATTGTAAGAGGAACACACAAATAATATGAATAAGTCACTGGACAGGCCACTGATTCTGTACAGTCGAACGGTATGACGTTGCCTAATCGGCAGCCATTCCCAATACTGTAGGCATGTAATCCGATGTAATAGGCATCACAAGGTAATATTGTGGTCCTCGCTCTCTCCCAGGGGTGTGAGTGTCAGATGCAAGCACCAATGTTGGTGCATTTGCAAGTGCAGGTGCGAGGGGGTGTAAGCCTGTTTGGCTACCAGTATGCGAGTATTGCACTGGTAAAGCAATGTAGAGGCTAACCGAGTGTAAGAAGCTTAACACTGTGCAAACCCATGCACACCCACTCACAACTGCTTTAATGTGCCTTACTCCCTCTGTATCCAATGGCCTTGTTCTGCCCTGCAACCAAATAAACGTCCTCTGCAAGGCTCGGAACCAAGACCCTGCACACACAGCTAATGTGATTTACCGATACGCCATTGTAGATATACAGACAATGGACAGTACAACAAACATATCATACAGTGCAGTCATTCAACAGTATAGGAATGTATCCCATCATGTAGATGTATATGTGAGTGTTTATGTCCAGCTTATAGGTACATACATATATAGAGATATATCAGGAACATTCCATGTGGCAACAAAGCATTACAAATGAATGAAATGGGAAACACCAGTGATGCCTGTATTGTGTAGTGGTGTTGTTCTATGTAATCTCAAGACTCCCTCAGACAGACATGTGTCATTCATATACGCAAACAGTTGTATGTTGGCCATATACATCACTCTGTGTATGTAATGCACATTAACACAACAGTACCTGTCCAATCATTATGTGTGAACAGTACTCTTGCAAGGTGTTGTGTGCAACATCATCATCATGGTAAAGGTAAATGGGGTAACCATAGAGGGACCAGTATTGTTGTGTGTACAATGGGGTCATCCTCATCACATGTACCTGGACCATTTAGGAGTAATGTGCATACCAGGATCATGTGCCTGAGGAACAGGGGTGAGGATAACAGGAGTATGTTGTGATGCATATTACAAGGTTTACATGTGTCCAGTGGGCATGTGTGTGAAATGAACAGCTATGTATAGGGCAGATGTTGTCCTAGGAGCCGATTAGCCTTATGTTTCCATAGGGTGAGGGTCGGATATGGGGGAAGGAGAGTAGGTATGGCTGTGGAGGATAGGTAGGGTAGGATCACAGACAAGACAGCATACAGGGTTGGTATATGACACATGGGGGAATACACCTCGGATGGGGATGGGTGTTCGGCATTCACAAGCCCATGGGAACAGTGGGATGGAGGTCCCCAGCTTTGTGCAGCTGCCACTGCAACTAAACAGCTGCAAAGGAGGCAGTCTGGTCCTGTTCCTGGGGGGAAATGCCCCATACTCACTGGTGGTACCACCAGAAGGTGGTGCAGAGCCAACAGAGATTGATGTCCAAGGCTGGGCCCCAGATGTGCTGGTGCTCGGTGCCATGGTCAGCTGAAGTGGGACAGGAGGTTCTGCCGGGACCTCCCAACCCATTCAGCCTATGGTGTTGCAGTTTAAACCCACATATGGCTTAGTGATAGACAACAGCATACACGATTACCTGCAACAATATGCATAGATATCACCATCAACCCAACACAACAGATGGTATACGTTTGCAGAGGGAGCACAACACATGCATATATACTGCATGCCATCTGTACAATGTGTAGTAGACGTATGACTGCAGCTATGAACATTTGCCCATTATTGGCTTGTCACTGGGAACCCCAGACAGTGTCTGTCATACCACTGTTTCATGTGACATATGTCCAGTCAGGGATGTGATGGCAGTAACACATCCCTATCATCATGTACTGTCTGCAATCCTCACACTATGCTCCTGCTGTGCATAGATGTGTGTTCAGTGTGTAACACAGGAAACAAATGGTACCACTCACTGACCAGTTCACAGATGGCCCTAAAGATTGGGGTCCCTCATGAACAGAGTACTGCCATGTCTGTATTAAAACATGCAGAATAGCCATCACCACACAAAACATGTTAAACAGGCAGTAGTCTCAATGCAGCATAGCTACTCTTACATGCTGTAGTTATGTGTGGCACATCACTCTCCTGTGTTTAGGCTATTTCCCACTTTGTATGATGTTTGAGGTACATCCAGATATAATCTGTGATGCCATTTCAGAACACCACATCCAGGTACCACTCACAGCGACTGTCATGGCCAAATACCAACATGTTTTTCCTAGATAGTGTACTGTGTTTATCATGCAAATGGCTATAGGAACACCATCGCAGCTGTTCCACATGCAATCAGCTAGAGGAGGACTGCAATAGGTGCAGAGGCCATCACCTGATCATGTCCATCACTTACAATACACATGCTGCTGCTGAGCAGGTGTACAACTCCACATCCACCAGAGAGTATGTGGGTGGGACAGGCAAAGTACACCAGAGAAGGGCTTGGAGACTTATCCCTAAGCATTGTCTGCCACACGCCTAACAGTACAGGGGTCAAACCCCTGACTGACTAGTCATTACTATTACATGTGCATGACATTACTACATGTGCCACAAAGCCGACATGTTGCTGTTCTGTAGGAACATATATGTGTGTAGGTGAGAGACATCTGCAACAGAGATATAGTAGACATACATTAGGTGTGGCACACATGGCTGTCCATGTGAACGGATGCCATTGTCACCACAACCACACTCTCTAATGGACACGCATTGGCGCTCTTTGCCAGGGCCACAAATACACAACCTAACTACTTAGTTTGCCACACTGCAGTAATGCACAGGACTACATGCACCACAGGGAATATCTGGAGGTTCTATAGGCTAGGGCATGTGAAGGTGTTTGACATCTGTTGGTACTGGGAGTGACTGTGGTTGGGAGCATCATAACCCACACGCAGACACAAGGTGTCAGTACTGACATACATGTATGCATTGCTTCATGGGTGTGTAGAGGTTGGCTGTGCAAGATGGCTGTACAAGGCTGGGTGAGGGGTAATCCTTGGCATAGCGTCACCCGACAATGGTGTGCAGTGTGGTACAGGGGTGTAGTATCTGCAATGTCCCACACAGACGGGTACTGCATGATCTGCCCTGATATCCTGGTTACCAATGTGTATGGCCATACTTTGCAATGCATGCCATGTCTGTGTTTTATAGTCCTTCACATGGACATTGCCTGGGATGTGCATGTCCCACAATACTGTACAGTGACATGTACATGTGTACCTGGTTTGGCAGGCACATGTTGTGTACACAGACTGTTATCCCCCGATATGCCAATACTGGCCTGGTATGGCAAAACCTGCATATAGTGAGCAGGTCGACCCTGCACCTGCATTGATAGTATGATACAGGTGTTCCCTGGTGTCAGTGGCATTGGTCCATACAGGGCACATGTGTACGGCATTGTATGGCCTCTGTGGATCACATTTAATGGAACCACATATGTTGCAGGCATCCAGTGAGGAACATAGTGAAGGCACAATGTCCACAAATATGTGCCTAGTGTACCACTGCGCAGGGTGCCATGTCCTCTGCAGCCCACTGCATTCACACCATGTCTACTATCTGTCATCAATGTGCATGGTACTAGCAACATAGCGGGATATCCTAGGCAAGTCTGTTTGTGCATTGCATATGGGTGCAGGACATATACCGGGTACTAGTAGGGTTGCATACTTTGTTCACCAGGCCTTTTGCCAGATGTAGGGGTATGGCTTGCCAACACAGTCCCGTGGCTGACTGACAGCTGTACTCCTCGTGAGGTGGCCAGTGTGTCATAAGGTGGACACCATATAGGAAAACTGCAAAATCCACTCCCCAACATGTCCAGTGGTTATACACTCACAGCCACCTCTACACAGGATCTGACAGCCAAACACACACACTTGCCATATCCTGTATATGAACCCCTACCTACCGTATCACACTGCAGCAATAGGCTATTAGGGCACACGCTATGGCAAATACTGGGTTACAGCACACCTACAGGTGTATACCTAGGGGGGTGACAACAGCAGGATTGACAAAGGTGGTCATGTAATTTGTACAGTGAGTGCATACTCTACAAAGCACTGTACTTGTCTCTCACAGACAGACAGACAGACACACACACACACACACACACACACACACACACACACACTTTGCAAGTCTGGGATTAGAACACCGACCTAACTACTTTATCACACTACAGCATTATGCAGTTACAGAACATGCTACCGAGATTACTGGGTCACAGCACTCCCAGAGGTGTATTTCTAGGTGGGTGACATAATCAGCCTTGCCAAAGGTGTGTATAGGAATTGTATGGAGTGTGAGCAGTCTAAACACATTATTCAGTCCTCAGGCAGACAGGGACAAACACACACACACACACACACACACACACACACACACACACACACACACACACACTTGGCAACTCTGGGATTAGAACACCAACCTAACTACTTTATCACACTATAGCATTACGCAGTTACAGAATGTGCTACCGAGATTACTGGGTCACAGCACTCCCAGAGGTGTATTTCTACGTGGGTGACATCATCAGCTTTGCCAAAGGTGGGTATAGGAATTATATGGAGTGTGAGCAGTCTAAAAACATTATTCAGTCCTCAGGCAGACAGGGACACAAACACACACACTTGGCAAGTCTGGGATTAGAACACTGACCTAACTACTTTATCACACTACTGCATTACATATTTACAGAATATGCTACTGAGATTACTGGGTCACAGCACTCCCAGAGGTGTATTTCTAGGTGGGTGACATAATCAGCCTTGCCAAAGGTGTGTATAGGAACTGTATGGGGTGTGAGCAGTCTAAAAACATTATTCAGTCCTCAGGCAGATGGGGACAAACACACACACACACACACACACACACACACACACACACACACACACACACACACACACACACACACACACACACTTGGCAAGTCTGGGATTAGAACACTGACTTAACTACTTTATCACACTACATCATTACGCAGTTACAGAAAGCACTGCCAAGATTACTTGGTCACAGCACTCCCAGAGGTGTATTTCTAGGTGGGTGACATTATCAGCCTTGCCAAAGGTGGGTATAGGAATTGTATTGAGTGTGAGCAGTCTAAAAGCATTATTCAGTCCTCAGGCAGATGGAGAAAAAAACACACATGCCAGTGGTGGGAACAAAACATCTGCCTATCTACAGACCACTATTACAATACTACATAGTTATGAGTCATGTCACACAGACTACACATTTCAAGGCTGTCATTATGACCTTCTAGGAATGTGGACATCAACAGGGATGCTGGCAGTTAAGATGTACATACCTGTGAACCTGTGTGTTTAAAGTAGGAATCCATCCTGACCTGGAGTATGCCCATCTGTGGAATGGATGACTACTATCACTATACAGGATTACAATGACCATGCCCATACACATAGATGCACATAACCGACACAAGGTGTCACTGGGCATGCTCACACAGGGCTGTTCGGAATGCACTATGTGTCCATCTACACAAGGTTATACTGGGCATGCTCATACACTTAGTAGCAAAGGGCTGTCTGGGATGCACTCTGATTCTAAACATGGAAGGCCACAGCGGCCATGCTATTACAGTTAGACATAAAGAACACATTGTAATAGACTCTGGTGTTACTAGTTATCATTGTTAGCAAGAACGCTGCACTACATATATCTGACACCAGTCTTATACACAACATCTGCTGCTGTCCGTCACCTTAGATGTACCATTCTATACCAAGCACAATACTACCAATCACAGTGAAGTCTTGCTAGGAGTGGCAACTGCTTGACCAACACAATGAGCCAATGTCCTGCTGAAATTATGAGGTTGTCCAGTGTTTGTCATTTTGGGATGACATGACAGAAAGTAGACAGGCCTTTGTTACATATCACATGCGTCCATAATTCAAGGGAGTGGGGGTAATACCTAAGTCACATTCGCCCATATAATGCCATTCCAAGGCAAATGTCCTAAACACAGGATAACACCCTGACACCTAGAGGACAACTGCATTGTATGCTTATGCTAACCAGTGCTAGATGTGTAGCATCCATAATCACAGCAGCTCACTGTAGATCCAACAATGGGGAGTACTGACATCTGTGCAGTGAGGAACACCTAGCTGAAGGCTCTGTAGTGCACAATAGCACTACCACCATATATCTCAGAACCAGACATGTGGGCCATAACACAGGTACGGACCACTCCAGGTGGTGGTGTCCCCACATACATAAAGGCCACTCACATGTACTGACTGGTACTTCCACAAAAGGCATCACAGATGAGTCAGGTGCAGGAAACAGTGTCAAATGCTGCATTCCAGGATGTAACCCTCAGACACCACCATGCCCTCTGACCACCAACACACATTCATACATGTGGTAGGACATATAATAGTACACCACCATGTGACCCTTGACCAGTGGACTGTACCAAGCTCTACATCAACTGTGCAGAGTACCCATGTACTGACACAGTTGCATCATGTGTTATGCAATGCAATGATGCCACTGTTTGTAACCAGGTCAGCTGTACACATACCAGGGGCCCTTGGTTATTTACATCATTAGCAGATGGCTGTTGCTGTACACCAGTAAACACCCTCATGTTTGGATATGACATACATGTACCTGCCCTGGATATGTACATGCCACACACATACAACATGTATGTAAATAGCATAGCTGTTGCTGTCCTTTGTGCAGACAGGTGGCTACAGCCATTAAACACATGCGCATGGAATGTAGGTCCATGGCTGCTGAATGCTAACAGTACATAAGGTGTGATATCAATGTTCACAGAGGTAACATTCCCTCTGTAAGGGTTACCCATTACACCTATCATATCATACAACAGTCCATGTGTCATATATGTCATTGCACATGCCCACCAATTGCAATGCCTACAAACATGCCCAAATGACAGGATTGTAGGACCTACATACATGTACATGTAGTGGTGTGCGTTCAGATACAATGCGTGTGCAGTTGCTGATGTATGCAGGTGATGTGTGTCTTAGTACATCATGCAGCCTCAACATTGCCAACTGTATATGGTGACATGCTGGAAGTATGGAATGATGTATCTCAGGTATGGATAGATGTGTGGACATAACTAAGTGGTGGGGCATCTTTGCAGATGGATGTTTGCTGAGGACAGCTCACAGGTGTGTCACAAGTGGTCCTACAATAACCTGTGTAACCGGTAAGCAATGGTTTTGTTAATTGAAGGGCAACACACACAACATAGACAGCGGTCGGGGCGACAACAATGGTAAATTGCTTGACACCTGTAACAGTTAAGACCTCCCATATGCATATATCAGCATAGTTGCCAAAGGAAGCATCAGTACACTTTGTAATGCGTGCAATACTGCTGTAAGTCTGTCATACATATCATGAGATAGGCAGGTGTTTGATTCACAGTACTGGCATGTGTGGTTGCGTGTGTGTCCATATATGTCATGTATGGTGGGGAATACATCTCAATTGTTACTCACTCTCCTGTACACTGTTGTAGACATCTGTACAGACTGCAATGTAGAAAGCAGGACATAGGCAGTGGTGTGTATCTCACACATGTGAGGTATCTGTATGTGCATGACATAGGTGTATTCAATAGTGAATGCCACAGTGTGTGTATATGTGTGTGTGTGTGTGTGTGTGTGTGTGTGTGTGTGTGTGTGTGTGTGTGTGTGTGTGTGTGTATGTATGGCTATCTGGTCCCTGAAGTGAGGATGTATGTTACCATAGTGAACTGATAAGACCCCTCCCCCCATCCAGGTGATGCAATCTACTATCCGTGTTGATGTCCCCGATATTAGGCCATACTGACTACCTGTACATGTGTATTCCCTGTGGTGCATCATGTAGGTGTGCAGTACTGTAATGATGATTTGCACATAGGCAGGGGTCCTCACCTCAACAGTAGCAACTGTGTGTGTGAGTGTGTGTTACTGTGCCAGTGAATCCATGAGTGTGTGGGTGTGTTACTTTGTCACTGAATACATGTGTGTCAATACCGGAGTGTGTGGGTGCAGTTGTGTGCTCGCATCCTATCATGGGAATGTGTATTACTTCTTCCCAATGAGGCATCACACTTTCCACTGGCCTCTACCCTTGTCATCAGCTAGACTGCTCTCTTACCTTACCACACTGGCCTCTACCCTTGTCATCAGCTAGACTGCTCTCTTACCTTACCACTCCATGTAACTGTACCTGTGATGTCACCCAGTATGGATGGCACGTCTGTAGCCACAATAGTTTAATACACATCTATCGTGCTCTTGGATCAGTAGATGTGTTTGGAATGTGGGACATTCTAACTGTGCTGTGGAAGCTACAAGGTGCATGATGGCATTTTCATACATACCTGTGAGTAGTCCATATTTACATATGGGACACTAACTGCAAACACTGACATCCACTGGCACATGCAATTAGACCTGAAGGAGGAAAGCAGAACATCATGACCAACATGCAGTTACTGTTGTTACACAAGACACATACTGTTAACAGTACGAAATGCATTGTACACCTGTACTACATGGTATGTCTGCTGCCTGTCAATAGTACACAACAATTGTAATCTACATTTATCTTCCTAGACTGTTCACCCTGTGCATCAGACCATATGAGCATGTCCCTGCACTGATGGTATGGATGATAGGGATGCGACACAGGCATCATCATATGCACAGGGTGATAATGTTCACCAGAGGCCTAGGCTGCACTATTGGATGACATCATGAATGTGGGTTAAGGCCTTTGATCTAATTGGGCGTGTGTGGATGTTATGCATGTGTGTGTTGTGGTGCCCTACATATGTTTCCAGTGTGCGTGTATGTATGCACACAGTTCTGGCATGCGTCTGGCCTACACAGGGGTATTATTGACAGCTGCAGTCTGTACAGGCCAGGTTTTACAGTTCACGGTGTCCGGCCATGGCCAAGTGATCTGTGCCTGTCAGGGGTTGCATGGGCACTACCAGGCAGAGGTGCAGATTGTGTACTGTCGGATGACACATGTCCACTGGAACCGTGTCCCTGTTTGGACCATCCAGGGCCACGTGAATGTGGCGTGCTGTGTTGTGGTGTGGACAGCACAGCACCAGCTGCACTGCTGCTGCTACCGCCACTATGGGAGCGGGCATATGAGGTAGCTCGTTCACGTAGACCTGAAACAGGTGATGTTACAGGCCTACATCCAAGTGTCTGATGCCCCACTCCTACCAGATGTTCCAACACAGACAGCTCATGCTCACGGATTGTCATGCCATGATCAAGGACTCCAACCATGTCACCCAATCCTCTATCCAAAGCTTCAGCAATCTGCTGTTGAGCACTTACCATTGCCTGGATGTTGTTTAAAGAACAGACAGCAGCCCTCTGAAGCCTCTGATCTTCTCTGTTGTGCCGTTCAGCACGTGCCTGTGCCTCCATTACAGCCTGAAATATGCGTCTGGTGACACCAGCTACTGCGCTCTGTCTTGCAGGGGCATATTGGCCAGAGGTCCTTTTACGAGCAGCACTGGCCACGTACCTGTGTGGGGCATCACCAGTCAGTTGGCTGACACAATGGTGTGCTGGCACACCTTCCATAGCCCCCACACTTTCCTGTTCCAAGCTACCACATGCCAACTGTCCTTCCTCTATGGCCACTGGTGATTGGGTATGTGTAGGCATGAGAACTGTGTGTGAGGATGGGGGGATATAGGTGGAATGGCAATCAATGGCACAGATTCAACCCCTGACAACCCTGCTTGTGCCTCAATCATACGTTCATCATCACTGCTAGAGTCTGTGGGACACTAACATCAGATGGACCACAGGATGGGAACACACCTACATCACCTGTGAGGGGCAGACAAGAACTGTACATTGCAATCTATACAATAGACACAGACAGACACACACACACACACACACACACACACACACACACACACACACACACACACACACACACACATGCACACACACACACACACACACACATACAGACACACGCTATGGCACCCAACATGCATGTGATATGACAGAAGGCATGCAACATGCATGTGATACTGCAGACGGCATGCAGTGCAGACAATAATAGTGGTAATTATCATACATACCTGGGTTGCACACAACAGCATGCATGTGTCATAGCAGAAGGCATGCACATTACACAATCATTGTAGTAGTTAGCATACATCCCTGTGTTACACCATGTAGACCAGCACAGGTTAACAGTACACCTGTCTGATGTGTGGCATATGACCTTGACATGTAGTATGACATGTGATCTGCTGACGTGTGCAATGACATGCATACATGTTTAACACAATGGTGTCCTGTAAAGTATACAGTGGGGTAATAGTGTCCCAATGCAGTGTTGTCTTTCTGCCCTACAGATATACTGCACATTTAACTGATGTGCATAGCCATTGCAGGGAATCATGAGGCATCTCTATTGCTATACAGTGTGAGTTACAGACACAGTTCATAGTCATGACTGTGTTCAGATACAATATATATATACTGTGGAATGTGACCCACGTCACTGAGGTGTATACACACTAAACCATGATGTAGAATGTGTGACACAGGTCACTGAAAGGTATACTGATGACACTCCTGCAAATCTGCAACCATATTGCTGCTGCCTGGCAACTATGGCCAGACATGGCAAACTCTTTGGTACACCATGTCCCACATGACATCTGTGTACCACACACACACACACACACACACACACACACACACACACACACACACACACACACACACACACACACACACATGAGGAGCAAGTATGACATTGATGTCTGACACCAGCAAGGGGAATGTTCTGTATCTGTGGGCTGATGTGGATACTGTACAGGTGACTGCTATCATGTCGTGACACACTCAAGATGTTCATCACATCATATGTGGTGGATTGATGTCACACCTACACAAGATGTGCACAGGCCTGTAGGATGTCTAGTGTTTCACATCTGCAATATAACCATTACACAAAGGCCATAGTTGGACCATGTGGAGCCAATGTATGACAGGGTGTACACACAAGCACATCACATCTACTGTGTGTGTTGCTTCATGTCTCTGACCATCCTCCATGGCCATGTGTGTACATGTGTTGACCAAATAATTATGACGGGCATCTATTTCACATGTCTGTGTTGTCCCATATGACATACACCCATAGATGTCATATGCTCCACTGATGACATGGTTATGCAGACAAAGGGTGGTATGTTTGGTATGTGGGATATGTTTTTCAGGATAGTTAGGCAGTGTTGCAGCCGGCCCACTAGATGTCATGGACATGTCAGATAGCACATCACATTGTGTGACATTTTTAGCAGGGCTATGATCCACACTTGTGAATCCTGTGGGCTGGCCATACTCAGCTCACTGTATAGTACTATTTGTATTCCCCACATGAATAGTTCTGATCTGTAGTACATGTGCCTACAGTGAACAGCACCTCCACCATTGTATGCACAGCTCTCCGCACATCTGACAATGACAGTTTGTGAGGTTTCATGACAGTGTTTCACATAGTTTGCAAGTATTGCACATAGGTAGCCATTGTGATGCATTGCAGGTCCGACATGTATATTGTGACAGGACCATACATTATGTGTACATGTGGTAAATGGCCACATGGCAGATAGATCTGTGCATTAAGATGCCTGATAAATAATAACAGTCTCACTTGCAATGGGCTGCTGTTGCAGCGGAATGCCAGAGGTACCTAAATAGGAGTAACACAGCAGTATGATCATTATCCACGCCTGTGTGATAGCTACAGGCTGCAATGTGCATGTTAACACATACACCAGTACAATAGACTATACTATGTAGTATACACATGTGTGCATACACAGAGTAGCATACTATAGTATGCAGCATGTGTGTAGACATGCCTTGCATATGATGTTACATTACATATTGTACAGTGACACGTGTCACTATATGGAATATAGTTGATATAGGTGCAGTAGTGACTTACCAGGCAACTCCAGGCTTGGTGGTTGAGAGACACCCACCTCCACAATATCGGCTAAGGCTTGTGGATGTTGTTCTGCAGGTGTCCCCAGGTTGACCAGTAGCTCCTCAGTACATGTGAGTGGGGGCTGGGTTGGTGGCCCACCACCTGTTGCACCTTGTTCCCTGGTGTTTGCATTTGCACGCTGTTTTGCCCATCTAATGAGATCTGTACAGTGTCTACGCACCTGCTGGTATGTGCGGTTTTGGCCATCCACATCATTAACCCTCCTGCGAAGTTCCTTCTACAGGGCATCCCGCTGCTGTGCATCCTGTGCACATGGCTGAACAGGACATCATGGTTGTCATGTAGGTATGGAATGAGGGCCTCATCCTCAAAGTGGGTGTAAGGTGGTAGCCTTGCATGCAACATACCTGGAAGACATAATGATGGAGACAGGTCACAGTAACACACAGAGACATACAGAGCTACAGCTGAAAATACATGTGTATCACATTTATTATGATTAAATAGTTGTCTTTGCAAATCTACATGACACTGACACCACTGACATGTTTGTGTTGCACACATTTGACACTCAATGGTGATTGGATATTATCACCATATATGTGTTTACATTGCTCATACTCCATGTGGATGCTGTCTTGATGTGGGCATGTCTGTTTGTCTGTACTGGTGTTCTTACCTTTCAGCACATGGCTGGATGTGTCCACATTAATGCAGTCGACCTTGATGCTGTGTATATGTCACATATAAAAACGTACACTGCCTTAACGGACATGATCTGTGACCCTGCAGATTTGCTCACGGAAGGTTTTACATGTATGTGTTTTGCCATATACATCTACACGGCACTGTACAGCAGTTCAACATCCTGCCATGTATCACCTGTGTTGCACATGTGATACACATGGGACACTGGCTAGCCAGATGGTATTTACAGGGATGGATATCAACTATAACATGTACAGTCAAAGTCAACTAGTAGGCTATATGCCCTGGGCCATGTATGAATCTAGGATGAAAGGTTACCTAGCTGTAGCTGACAGGCAGGTTTCTGGGGCCAGGTGGAGCAGTGCCACATAACTGATCCACAGGGTTAATGATACATTTACCATGCGGTCATCACACCATGTCTGAGAGGAGGGCAATGTGCAGCTTTGCTGGACAGGAATGCATAGTATGGCAGGAGTATGTAAAGTGTATGGGACAAGGATCTGTCCAGCATGTGGTAATCCTAGTACTAGGAAGGTGGATGTTCGTGAAGTATGTGTTTGAGATTAGGATGTATACGTGTAGCATGTCCAACATCACTGGGTTGGACATGACTTTATTCAGGGTAGGCATCATGCTACATAGTGGAGATGGGGATTGGGAAGGCTGGTGTAGGCCATCTGAACATGGCCAACACCGCTTAAAGGAAATATGTGATCTGATATGGATCACTTGAGGGTTGAGTATGGCTGGACAATGATATCTATATTCATGGATGGCACCCTGTCATGATTAGGGTTGCCACATACGACTACCTGACAGGTGTGGTGACGTAACTATCACAGGAAAGACAACTGCCCAGCTGCATCCCTTACACACAGTTTCCATTATGTTGACTGCTGCCTAGGTGGTAGTTCATGGGTACAGGGTTAGTAACATAGGGGTGACAATGCAATATGTAGCTGTCAGATTGTGCCCATATGTCACACACCTCACCCACAAAGCCCATTCTGTATGTTGTCCACAACACTCTGAGTCAGCCATTGCTCCTAGGTCATAGTCATTCACATACTTAACTAGGCAGATGCCTTCTGTTAGTCTGTGTGATATAGACTACAATGAGGGGTTGTACAATGAATTAACCCTGTCTTACTGTAGCTGGCACTGGTGTGATGTGCACGTATTATTCAGATACCTTCTGTAGTGTTGGTTCTGCCAGCAGTCCCATTGCAAAACACTCCTGTGACATAGGAATGCACATCTAGTATACTGAGTGTCGATGGAACACAGTATGGGTGATGATGTCCTATGACCTGGCAAGGTTATGATATGCAGTGTGAAATCAAACTTACTGTCATCTACATCTGTACTGCTGACATCAAATAAGTTGATCAAGGTTCATGGCCTTTCAGACCAAACTCAGCAGGGTAGTAGTGCACTACTTCCCATTATCACTGGTGTCTCCCCCTTTGTGGGTTGTGATACCTGTTGGTGTGACCATTCAGTGTGTACACAGCCTGACATGAAGCTATGTTTTACATGATGTGTATGTGAAGAGCAACTTGTTTTGCCATATGTGTATGATACAACCTGGGATGTGGACAGGTCTCATGCAGCCTGAGTGCAGCTTGTACCTGCATAGTTGTGGTTACAGGGGCTCTGTAGTGTACATGGATATATGATTGTGTACCTGTCGGGGGGGGGCAGTGTGTTTATGCTATCCAAGACCCTATCTGGATTGCTTATTCATGCTCAGCACTTGTTCAGAACTTGTAAGCACTAAGTAAGCTACTAATTACTATAGCACTCAATCTTCCTCATTACCTAGAGGTAGACAGTTTTTGTATGTACTTTTCTCACTTGCTTAGAGTAAAACAGCTCTTGTACTCACTTTCCTCACTTATCTAGTGGAAAATAGTTTTATATTCAGGCATGTCCAAGGGTCAGCTCCCAGTGTTCTCTCTTGTCTATCTGATGAATCTGGACATCTTGAGGCAATGTAGAAATTGCCTCATGTACACAGACAACCCTCTCCGCCTACCACCCAACACTACAACCTGTGAGAGATGCACTTATCTAGCCAAACTGCAAGTAAAGCTCTCTCCAACCAAGACTGAACCTGACAGTCATGTGGAGAAGGTAAACATTTGCACCACACCACACTCATCACATAGTCTCACTAAATCTACACCACCATAATCCACACATAGTAACACAAAAACATTTGTGGAGGCTCTCAATAATAATCTGTCTAAGCAACAGATACCTCCAAAGAGGAAACGCAAGCAGCCTCCATCCCCCAACACAACCCCAATGGCACATAGCCCACAGACGTAGTGTGCCACCCAACCACAGCCAATAAGGCAAATCAACGTGCCCAACACACTAGTCATAGGTGACTCCATAGTCAGGCACACTGATGTCCCACTCACCAGGCTAAACAAGGAGAAGGTTACTGTCAGCTGCCTGTCGGGTAACAGGATACACCACATAACCCATGCACTCAGGTCACTCCACAACAAGTACAAATATGACTCTGTGATTGCCCATGTTGATGTGAATGACCTGAGATGTACCTCCCTGGACTACATGAAAAGAGACATGGAAGAGCTCTCCAATCTTGTACCCCAGGCAGGTATGACCCTAGCCCTGAGTAGCATTCTGCCATTGCCCAGAATGATACCACAGTACGAGGACAAAATGATTGACTTCAACAATTGGCTAAGCTTCTGGTGTCCTTCTAAAAGGATACAGTATCTGTCTGCTTGGGATGACATGGTCGACAGAACATGATGCTTTTCCACAGATGGCCTGCACCTGTCACCCCTGGGATTCCGGATACTGGCTAAGGCTGTTGCTGCCCCTATAGTGCCTTCTTTAGGCAAGGTTCAAATAACATATTCACCACCATAACAGGAACATGCAAGTACAAACTGAGGGTAATGCTACTCAATGCTGGAATTCTAAATCTCAAAATGCACTCACTCGAGGAACTCCTTGTAATGGAGAACATTGATATCTGTGCAGTGACTGAGACCTGGTTCAAGGCTCCAGAGAGCACCCCTACACTATGAGGCTATAACTCATAGCAAACTTTTCGGCCATGTAACCTTGACTGGAACACCCAAGGCGGAGGTGTGTCCATATTCTTTAAGGATATCCACCCCTCCAGGCTAGTTGCTTAGCACAATGCATCACAATGAGGTTATCCAAGTGCAACTACCTCTGGGCTAAACTGCAATTCAAATCGTAGCTTGCTACAGATCCCCCACCATGCCCCAAGATTCCCACTCCTCTTTTCTTGATGTACTTGAAATTATTAGGGTTCAACCAAACACCCTACTAATGGGCGACTTCACCTATCCCACCATTAATTGGGAAAACTACTCATGTACCAACTCATTAGATCAACACTTTCTGGAATTCATAAACTCCAATGCCCTGGATCAACTTATCCACACACCCACCAGGGGCACCAATATCCTAGACTTAGGCATTACTAACATGAGTGACCGGTGTTCTACACCTGAAGTCAACTCCTCGTTGGTCCGATCCGACTATAAGCTAAACACCCTTGATATCCACATCCTGTACCCACCCCCCATTAAAGAAACCACAGTATAATATTTCTACAAAGCCAACTTCATGCTTCTTAAGGCAGAAGTGGTGAACTTCATGACATCCATGCAGATGGACAATACAGTTAGAATTGCTGAATCCTACACAAATGCACTCTATAAGCACTTACACGAGTGCATGGATCATGCTATCCCAAACAGAACCAAGACGCTATCATCCAAATTAAGGAAGCCAATCTGGTGGTCCCCTGCCATAAACAAACTGTACAACAGAAGGAAGACACTGTTGCAAAACAGAGTACAATCCCATGAGTGGAGGAGCTTCCTGGTCAGCCTCAGTAAGAAGCTGAGATCCCTTATAAGACCCTGTAAATCTAACTATGGAAACAAAACCAACACTAATTCCAAGGACAACCACAAAGCATTCTATAGCTATGTCAAATATCTCAATGTCAACACCAGATCTGCTCTGAGTTACAGCATAAAGGCACAAATATTACAGAACCAACTGATATTGCCAACATCCTGGCAGATAGGTTCAGTGCTACCTTTCCCCCCTCACCCCCTAAAGGGCCCATATCTATACAGAAAGAATGCAGATTCCATGTAATCACAACTACACAGGCAAAAGCTTCACTCTCTAAAGCCAATAGCATAGCATCCATGGGACCGGACAACATCCCAGGCTGCATTTTACATGAACTTCAGAATGAACTAGCTCCCCACCTATGCACCATGTTCAATAATAGCCTCACATCAGGCTTTGTGCCCCCTGAATGGCACACAGCAACAGTTATCCCACTCTCCAAAGGTGGTGCCACAATGGACCATGGGACCTATTGCCCTATAGGCCTGACTAGCCTGGTCTGCAAGGCTATGGAGTCCATCATCATGGATCTCAGTCACAGAGACATTGGGTACCTCCAAATCTTTGACCCCTCCCAGTTTGGCTTTGTTAAGGGCAGACCATGCCTCCTAAACCTGGTGGACTTCTTTGAGACAGTTACCAAGGCACTAGATGAGGGTAAGGAGGTCCATATAGCCTACCTTGATCTCTCAAAGGCTTTCAATACCATTCCCCATTCTGGTATTATCGACATACCCATCCACCTGAACATTAACCCCTACGTCATGAGATGGTTTGCAAAGTGGCTCATGGAAAGAACCCATACAGTGGGAGTTGCATACCCTAGGTCAGACTGTAAACCAGTTACAAGTGGCGTCCCTCAGGGCTCAGTCCTAGGAACCCTTCATGTTCGGTATATACTTCTCTGAGGTACAGGCAAGCACAGGAGGACTTTGGCTGAAAAGGTTTGCAGATGACTGCAAACTAGGGGCCATAATTCTTTCCCCAGCTGATACAGACACCCTCCAGAAGGGTCGCAATGAGACGGATACCTGGTGTCAATATCATGGCCTCAAGCCGAATGCCAAAAAGTGCATAGTCATCCCTTTTGGATAAAACTAATTACCCACAGACTACCACATAGGTGCTAGTCCCCTACATGCAGAAAAGGTAATAAGGGATCTGGGAACCCAAGTAGATAGCAATCTCTCCTTGGATAATCATAATGCCAAGGTGGTTAAAATATCCTTCTATGTGGCCCCCCCTAATCTCAAATAGGTTCACATCCAGAACAAAGGAGGCCAATGTACCTCTCTACTCATGACTTATTAGACCCATTAAAGGATACAACACCCCATTTGGGATGTACCTTACAAGACAACTGCAACAGCTTGGAAGACCACAACAGTACCACACCAAGAGAATTACTGACCTCAAACAGATGACCTATGCAGCCCAACTAAACAAACTCCAACTGTACAGGGTTGAATACCACGTACTCACAGGTGATCTCTGCTTGACATACAAGGCCCATGTCGAACCCAGTATTGCTGGATATGTTCCACCTAAACAAAAGTCCTTGAGAGCTACATGCTCTAGGGATATACACCTAACCACAACGCTAACTAGGACATGCTGGAGGGATAGATGCCTGACCCGGAGACCCCCCATGCTTTGAAACATGATTCCAACGTACATCAGGCAGAGCCCCTCACTAGCACTCTTCAAGAGAAACCTTGACAGGTGGATGGAAGACAGACATGTACCCCGGGGATCACTGCAGTGGCTCTGCTGGACAGAGGCATAGAGTACTAATGGCTCTGCTGTTCAAAGGCACAGGGAACTAACCTAAGGGGGTGGCGGAAGCCAACACACTCTAGCTAGGCTTATAAATATCCTTGGGCAGACAGCCTAGTACCTACCTTTGAACTTATTACATGTCTTATGTGCATGGATAGTTAACTAGCTCTTCCATTTTACTTTGAGATCATGCTGATCAACTGTCGGGTGAGTATAAGTCATATGTATTCTGTTACTGTGTATTGCAAATGCCAATAGACATAACTAATGTTTTCCTAACATAACAGTAATGCTATGCAAAATGTAATACATATCTGCCTACAATACTGTACATTACACAGTTATTTGCACAATATCCCACAATGCAAATCATAATTGCACAGTAGGCCAACCTTCGACATATTATTCTCAGTAATACACCCATACATATGCCTACTGTTACAATATATCAACATATACTATCTCCTGGTATAGCATGTACTTGTTGGACCAACCCTGCCACTGACAGTGGCTGGTGAGGAATTGTTGGGTTCAAAGCCTTTATATAGCTTCCCTTATGGTGAATGTGGTGTTTGCCTTGTGACCTACAGCAGTACACACATAAATACTACAAGTATTACTATGCTCAACAATACATCACTGCAGGATAACTGTTTCCACTATATGCATTGTATACACTTTAAATATTACAGAACAGGTACTGCATACACAGACATACTGAGTGTTCTACATACCTTATTAGTAACCCGAGGTGTTGTTGAGTGTTATTTCAATCCTTTTCAGTTTGTGTTTCAATCTTCTTTGTAATTTTCTGCTGGTATATACAGATGGTTTGAATGTGTGATAAGCCATCCTTTTATAGTTAAATATCGGTAACATGTGCTATCCTGACCACCAATTGCTGTTCCAAAGTAGTTAATTAGATGCACATCAGCTGTGCAGCTACTCCATTAGCCAATACCAAAGCAACAGTGGTGTATAACTGAGTACTCCACTTGGGCATTGTCCCTTTGCCTTACTTTCAAGGAAGACAGCCTGGATGTGTTGTTTGTGATGTATTTCAACATCTATATGGAGACAGACAGAGATATATTAGCTTCATGACTCCCATGGATTGTGTGTAATGGCTAGAAGATGTTGTTCTACATGTGAGTACAGCTGTTATATTTCAGAACATTGCTACTTATGCAGGGTTTGTTTGTACCTGATACTTCTGCAGATGTTTCAGTCTGTCAAGGATGTTTGGGCAGCTCAAGGCTGTATGGCTATGCATGAAATGTTAGGTGGCTTACGGTGTGCTCACCAGACATTTTTGGTTTAGTATACATATGTATCATACTGTGCTGTTAATCAGTAATTGGTAACACTTCCTGGTGTACACACGACCCTCTGAAATGGGATTAGTGCAAACAAACCCTGTAACATCAGCAGCTGTTCCATTGTATAACAGCAACTATTTCACACAGGAACATGTTAGTGTGTCTCTGACAAGGTATGTTACGGCTTCTGCAGATGTCGTACAGTGAGTGAATGATTTGTGATGTTATTACAGTTTGTATTGTAATTGGTTTAGGTGTGGGGGAGATGTTGGTGGGTGTACATAGCAGATGCAGGTGTGTAGGAACTGCTTTTATACATAATTGATATGTGTGTGAGGGTTCCTTCCTTATTTGAACACCTATCCTTTAGTGGACTAATACTATGGTAATTGCAGGCTGATTCATTAAGGCACTGTTAATTGTTTCCTGTATAGCATGCAGGTGATGTTAGTCCTTGAATCCTTTAGGCAATACATCGGAATGTAATAAAGTAATGCTACATGAAAGCTGTCTGTGTATTTCTGTCATAGGTATTTGCAATCATTGGAGTTGTGTTGGTGACTGACCCTCTTTGGCTAGGGTTGCCACCTTTTCAAATGGCCATAGTGGGACATATTTGGGACACACATCATATTTTACAGGCCGACACAAACCCATGGTCAGTACAAAGGATATAACTTTCCTTTTTTCCCTAAGTATAAGCTTATTCTTGTAGCAGTTTAGTTGCTTATCTTGTTTCTTGTAACATGTAGGTATTTTAGATTCAGAAATAACTATTGTATGCAACTATTACATTACATATGGGACATAATTATGTTCTACAATCTCAGGACATTTGCCATGTTTAATATTTTTGGTCAGGACACAACCACCCAAAGAGGGACTGTCCCTCGCAAAGTGGGACAGGTGGTAACCCTATCTTTGGCTCATGTCCATAGCACATATTTGTAATAATGTATAGGCATATACTCTCCATATCCTTTGTTCATAAAGTTTGGTCGTGGTGGAATGTGTGATTGCTATGGTCCATGTTATACTTATATATGAACACTTCAACAGCTGTATACGGGATACCTACGGAATCTGGAACGCACACAATTCCGACGCCCACAGTTCCGGGCCCAGACTCCCATACCCCACATTACCGACAGCGACAGTCGCAAAAGTAACACAAACATAGAACACACACACACACACACACACACACACACACACACACACACACACACACACACACACACACACACACACACACACACACACACACACACACACACACACACACACACACACACACACACACACACACACACACACATGCACTGCTACCCACCACATCCAAACAAACCATCCTACACTACGTATGAGCAGGTTGCTGCACCCCCCACACCCCACCTACTTTAACATTCTACCTCCGAGATCGCACAAACATACGCACAAAGCAAACCCACACATTACAGTCCCCCGGGAACACACACACCACACTCAGAACACACACTTACACACACTACAACCCTCAGAAAGACACTTACACACAGTAACCTACCTGAACCGCAACACCAGAATCACTAACTAAATGTCCCTTAACATCAGGATTTTAAACCTTGCGCTTCTGTTGTTTCGGTACTGTGGTCTTTCAGTCTTTCAGCCTCATGATTACGTGCGTCAGTATGTCAAGCATTCGGTCTTTGGTAGGTATCCCATTTATATGTACCTCCATGGTTATGTAGATGTTGTTAACCTAGCTATACATCTACATATATATGTATATCCCCATATATCGACATATATCTCTCTCTCCCTCCCTCTCTCTCTCTCGCTATATATGTTGATTTATCTATATATATATATATATATATATATATATATATATATATATATATATATGTATGTACATATATATATATATATATATAGAGAGAGAGCCAAAGAAAAAATAGGGAACAACGAAATACAAAAGCATAGGCTAGGCAGACTCCAGGCATATAACCACAACCTTTTATTTGTAAGCGCTTTCGGTAGAGAAATTCTCCCCACCTTCCTCAGACAAAATAATACAAAAATAAGAAGCCATTCAGCATGCTTAAATATCACAATTGATTATGACATCACAACTATTTCTAAACAATTAAGCAATTAAAATATACTCAAAATCAAACTTAATATTCATTTAAAACTAACTAACCTTATATAAATATAATGTAATGTACAAAGTGGGAATTATTTATAATACAAACCCATGTTTTATATTTTATATTTTGTATATTGTGTTTTATATATATATATTCTTTATTATTATTATTATTTATTTTATTTTATATTATATTATAGACAGCACGCAAGCAAGCAAAAATGTATGTTTGACTAAAATGTGTGTATAAATTATCAATGCAATATAAACAGCACACATAAAAATTTTTTATATAATATTAAAAAAAAAAATATATATATATATATATATATATATATATATATATATATATATATATATACCATAAGAAACACACAAAAAACACACAAAAAACATACACTAAAAACCCTAACGCTCCCATTTTTCTAAAATATTTATCTATTTAGAGCCTTTAGCTTCAAAAAACATTTGATAGACAATATCTCATTAAACCTGGGGCCGTATAGGAAGCAGTACGAATTTGCCAGAAAACCTCTTGTTGTTCTAACTTTAACAGCCAAGGACCCCCTCTCAGATGGGGTTGTACCTGTTGTAGGACAGAGAAATGAAAGGAGTGGTCTGAATTCTGACAAATATGTTTTGCCAGTGAGTTATTCAGATCGCTTTTTTCAATGGCATAAAGATGTTCATACATTCTTTTTTTGAGTGGTCTGTCGGTCTTGCCAATATAAAAAGCAGAACACTTTTTACACAATGCCGCATAGACCACTCCTTTAGAGTTGCAATTGAATGAGCCATTGATACAATATTCTCTCCCAGCCATGTTAATGATAGTACCAGCTAAAATGTGTTTACAATATTGACAGGTACCACACCTGTTCATTCCTAAACTCTTCTTATTTGATTTTTTAGTCTGTTCTAAAAGTTCTTTTAAATTCTGACCACGCCTGTAAGTAAATGTAGGCTTATCACCTACCAGTTTTACAAGTTGTAGGTCATCCATAATTATCCTCCAGTTTTTGAAAATAATATTCTTTATACCTTGAGTATCCATGCAATAAGTAAAGAGAAAACTAATGTTAGGTACGCTGTTATTGTTCTTAATCCTACTACCCATGTTTCCCCCTCCAAGTAGTGGTTCAAAATGTCCGGACTCTCTTTTTGTATAAACTTCCTTCCTTATTTCTTCCACAAAGCCAAGAGGATATCCCCGTGCTAGGAACATAGATTGAATGTTCTCGCATTCAATCACAAAATCTGTTAGGTCAGACACCATTCTGGCCACCCGGACAAATTGTCCCTTAACTACACTTCTTTTCTGGTGCGTGGGGTGGGAACTGGTAAAATGTAGGTAAGTATTAGAAAATGTAGTTTTCCTAAAAATAGTTGACCTAAATTTCCTCAAATCATAATCTTTGCTTATTTTTACATCAAGAAAAGATATTTCATCCAAATTAGTGGAGTAAGTGAATTTGAGAAACTGTGTCATTTCGGATACACTCTTGATAAATGCTGGAATACATTCTAAAGAGCCTTTCCATAAAAAGAACATGTCATCTTGGTACCTTGTGTACCAAGTGACATTTTCCTGATATAACTCATTTTGGAAAAGGAATTCATATTCCCAATATGCTAAAACGCTGTTAGCAAAAGTGCATCCGCACGGTGAGCCCATGGCAATCCCAGTGGTTTGAAGATAGTAATTATTTTTGAAAATTAAAAAGTTATTGGAAAGTATGATGTCTAGCAAAGTTTCCACCAGGTACATCTGATCATTGGATGCTCCCTTTCGGAGCATAAAATCAACTGTCCACTGTACTCCTAATTTATGTGGAATAACAGTGTACAGGTCCTTGATGTCCACAACAAGGAAAATTAAAGAAGGGTCATATAAAATTTTACTGACATTTTCAAGGAAACCCCAGGAATCCCTGCATATTTGGGCTTCTTGTTTCAATAAGGGCTTAAGGATGCTGTCAACCAATTTGGCACAAGCATATGTAACAGACCCCCTTCCATCGACTATTGGCCTAAATGGGGGATCTGCTAGGTTTTTGTGAATTTTAGGAGTGCCAAAAAGGGTTGGAATTCTAGGAGCTGGCATGATAAGATATTGTAATAAATCATAATCTATTGTTCCTTCTAAAAACAAATCATCCAACATTTCCTTTTTTCTTTTGTTAGCAATATTAACCTCATTTACACTTGAAAGCACATAAGGACCTGTATTTAAGTACTCCAAAATTTTATTTTCATATTCAAAGTTATCCATAAAAATCAGGCCCCCACCCTTGTCAGGTGCCATAACTCGAACTTGGCATTCATTAAGTAAGTATATATATAGATATAGCATACACCTTTCATTGGGTACATGGCGGTTTGTCCTATTTCCACACATTCCTCCCTTTTGTGTTTTAACCTGTCAGAATACACAGCTGCCATTGGTACATCTCAGGTAGCTTAGTGGTAGGTTATTGTGAAGATTGAGTGCATGGTTGTGTGTTCTAATCCTGGCAGTGGTCATTTTACCTCTCAGAGCAGGCATTGGTAGTGCAAGGGTGAATAATGCACATTTCAGCAGCTGTGTGTTCCAAATGTTTACTATTCTGTGGAATAATACCTATATATGCAAGCTGTGGTTAAGGTATACTATTTAACATGTAAATCATCTCTGACTTTATTGGGATTTGAACCAGGACTGCACAGATATTATGCAAATGCTGCAGCCATTACACTATTAACATTAACATTCCTTCTGCCTATTTCCTATGTCCATGAATCCTATGTGTAAGCTTGGCTACACAACAGGCGGAGCCACCAACACCCAGTGAGCTTCTCGAAATACCGACATAACACATGAATTGAGAGACTATACATTAACATCCTAACTACATTTGGCATAGCCCCTCACTGACACACTTCAGGGGAAACCTTGATGTGTGACTGACCAACAGTATATACACCCCTGGGATCATGTGTCCCAGAAACATACAGCCAGGGTGTGGGGGAGCCAGTCCAGTTTTACAACTGCAAGACCTGTTGGGAAAATTGAATGCTGTTGGGATGTCATGTTAACGTGCCCTTTTGAGATCACTATGTGCCCCTATCAGACTAAAGCACCCCAGTCTTCAGCAGCTTCCAGCAACTCTGCCTGGAATCACTTCATTGGCTATGCTTGACAGAGGCTCAGTTACTTCATCAATGGTGCAGGTAAAGCCTGCACTGTACCTATGCTTCTAAATGCCCTTGGGCAGATAGCCTACTACCTATCTGTGAACCTCTACAGTGCAGGCCATCTTCAACATCATATGTGATTATACAGAGTTTTCTGATCACAATATACAGTGTAAATTCACCATGTAGTCAGACAACAGTTAAGTACAGCAATAGCATACAGACTACTGATACATAATCACTCCAAACGCCTATCATGGAAGCTAGTAGACATGTATAGGTTTCATGCGTTGCATTGCTTACTAGTAGGTTATCTACAGGAAAGATGGGACACAAGCACAGATGGGATACATGCCTGCAACAGTGCCATACCAACTTGCATGTGTCAGCCTAAGGCTTTGGAATGCTGGGCAAGGCTATTGGCACCCCCATGGTGCCATTTTTAGGCAGGTCTCAGTGGTGAATCTCACCTCCATGAACTGCACAATAGCGGAACCAATGAGGGTTAGGCTATTCAAGACCAGGAGTAGTACTCACAACATGCATGCACTCACAGCACCTCTCAGTATGGACAGCATCTACATCTGTTCTGTGACTGGGACCTGTATAAGGCTCCTGTGAGCACACTGGCACTACCAGACTACAACCCATAACACACATTTTAGCCACTGAACATGGACTGGTGCAGACATGGAGGTGGTGTATCCATATTCATCGGGGATACCTACACCTCCAAGTTAGTGGGGCAGCATGATACCTCTGTGATCATCCATGTACAGCTAACATCAGCCACGACTGCAGTGCAAACTGTGAGCTGCTACAGATAACCCTCCATGACCTCGGAGCACCACTTCAACTATCTGTAGACAATGGTAAACATGACAGTCCTACCAGACACCCTGTTATTGGTCAATGTCAACTACCCTACACTTAACTGGATAACCTACTCGAGTATTCACTTCCAGGCCCAGCACTTCCTGGGATTTATTACCTCATATGGCCTGTATCAGTTGGTAGATGGACTAACGAGAGGTGAAAACATATTAGAAGTGGTAATCACTGACATGTGCAACAGGTGCACTACAACAGAGGTAAACCGGTCACTGTTTAGATCTGACCATGAACTATTCACTGATGATTTCCACTCCCAACCATCTCCCCCACTCAAGAAACACACAGTGAATACCTTTCCTACAGCTAAATTCACAGTACTAATGACAGAGGTGGGAGGGTTCACAGCCCCCATGCTCAGGGATGACACTGCTCAAGATACAGACAGAATTACAAATGCACTCTATAAGCATCTACAAGGATGTATGGGTCATGCCATCAATGGTAAACCAGGACTCGCTACTCCTACACAAGAACACCAGTCTGCTGAATCCCTGCTTTATACAGGCTATAGAACAGAAGTTGGATAGTAGTCCAGGACAACAGCAAATCCCAAGACATGCAGATGTCCATGACCAGAATTAACAAGATACTTATGTTACTCATGTAATCATCCAAGGCTGACATCCACAGGTAAATAGACATGGATTTGGAATATGACCACAAAGGTTTCTTTGGCTATGTCAAGGATGTAAGCAGTAACACATAGATTTGCACTGTGCTGGTGCAATATTGCATTGAATATACTGACCCTACTGTTATCACCAACACACTTGATGATACATTCGGAGCAAGCTTCACCCCCTGCTGGGCCCACAACAATACCCAAAACGTACAGTATACCAGACATCTGAGACATACAGGTGGTAACGGCCCTTTCAAATGGCATAACAGAGCATCAGTGGAGGAAGATTGTTTCCCAGACTGCATCCTGCAGACACTACAAGACAAAGTGACCCCCCTCGACTAATATAGCAATTCAACATCAGCCTCTACACAGGCTACATGGCCATTCACTGGCACATGGCAACAGCTATTCTACTCCACCAAGGTGGTGACACAACTGACCATGGTAACTACCACCCCCATAAGCCTGAGAAGCCTGATCTGTACGGCTATGGAGTGCATCCTCATGGCACTCATTAACATAGACAATGGTAACCTCCAGACACTTGACCCAACCCAGGTCAGCTTGACTGAGTGCAGATCATGCCTACTGAACCAGTTTGACATCTTACAGTCACCTAAACTTTAGGTGTGGGGTGTGGTAGTTCACACATACTACCTGGACCACGTCAAGGGTTTTGACACCATTTCTCATTCAGGTATTATTTCTACACTCACCAGCCACTACATACACCAATACATCACAGGTTGGTTTGCCAACAGGCTTACACATACAACCCACATGGTAAGCCTAGCAGCCTCCAGGTCCAACTCTTGACCGGTCACAACTCATGTCCCACAGGACTCAGTCCTGGGACCCTTACTGTTTGCCATATACTTCTCAGAGGTACTGGCCAAGACAGGTGGACTACAGCAGGCCGTGTTTGGTGATTACTGCAGACTGGGAGCCATAACTGACAGTCCAGCTGTCACAGACATCCTTCATGGGGCCTCACATAGACAAACACAGGGTGTCAGAGTGATGGCCTCCAGCTAAAGGCCACATACTGCATGGTCATTCCATTTTGGGAAACTACACAAACACATATTAACACATGAGTGGCAGACACTATAATTCAAATGACATAATGGGTATGTGGGGACTACATTACATAGTGATCTCTCCTTTGACAGTCATATGTGTGAAGTAGTTAGGACATCCATCTATGTAAGCCATCTGATTACTTAAGGGTTCGCATCTAAACAGACTTAGGTTATTGTGCCCCTTTACTCATCAGTCATCAATCCCATTATTGAGTATGATAACCCATTTTGGATGTACCTCAGAAGATGAAGACACATCTGACAGCTGGAAGGGCCACAAACATATCTCTCATAGAGAGATAATGCCATCAGACATGTGTCCTATGCTGCTAGACTGCATAAACTATTGCATTACTCAGTGGCATCTCGTTTACTCAGAGATGATATTTGCTGGCCAACAAAGCCATGTCCAAGTCAGGCTTAATGGATACGCTCCGCCTATGGGAATCCATGTCACAGTGAGCCACACACTGTAATGAGCTAGACCTTGCCACAACCATAACTGGAAGATGCTGGAGCGACAGATTCCTGTCACGGGTACTCCCAATGATTTGGAACTACATCCCTGATTACATTATATGGAACCCCTCACTAACACTCCAGGGAATCCTTGCAGAGTGTGTGGGGAACAGTGGATACACCCCAGGGATCTCGCAATTGGCTCTGCTCCACAGAGGGACAGTTAGTTGATCAATGGGGTGGTGACAGCAGACACATTTTGGCTATGCTTATGAATGGCCTCAGGCAGTTAGGAATGTACCTACCTTTGAACCTATTCATACAGTATCGACACATGCTGATAGCTTAATTTACTGTTCAGGTATTGACTTAACTTTTGCCAGTGGCAGTTGTGTGTACAATAGTTGAGGACTGCCTATGTAGGATGCACACAGTAGACCACCTATACATGACAATTTACAGGTGGTCATGTGTGTGCCATCCATGTTTGCTGTGTGTGCAGGTGGAGAAGGGTGTCAGTCCATAGATGCCTACACTGTCAGTGTGTGTGCTATACATTCCCTCTTTGCCAAGGCATGGGCATACTGGGCATGCCTCCATCTGCCTACTGGGGCTAGCACAGTGTGTTCGTGGTCTGAGTCTCTCTGTGCCTGTGGGGCCCTTGGCAATGGTGGTGGGCTGTGAGGGCCTTCACCATTCTGTCCCTGCTGCAGCTGTTTCTGCAGGATCATATTATCATATTGTGTAGCATGGCGCATACTATGAAGATGTGGGTACACATGCCTGGAGAGTACTGCGAGGCTCCACCAGATATGTCCAAGCAATGGAACCGTGATTTCAGCATCCCAAACACACGCTCTATGATGATTCTGGTTTCTGCGTGTGCCTCATTATGGCATTCTTGCATGACTGTGTGTGCATTTCTGATGGGAGTCATCAACCACGGTTCCAGTGCATAGCCAGCATCCCCCACCAGGTGGCCATATGGGATGTCCCTCCTGTCAAATACCTGATACAGCTGTGAGGCATGTCAGATGTCTGAGTCATGATAGCTTCCAGGGCTGCCAGCACACACATCCATGATAATGCCCTGGGCATTGCACACAACCTGGCAGTTGATGGAGGGGTATCCCTTGCGGTTTATGTAGCGCCTACCCTGCTCACCGGGTCATGTCTTGATGTGTATGTGCATGCAGTCTATTGCACCCAGTACCTCTGGGTAGTCTGCCACACAGTGGAAGAGACGCATATTGCTGGCCAACTCCTCCTGCATTTGGGGGAAGTATATGTGCTCATTGGAATGTGGTAACATGGCATCCAGGAACTGGTGGAGTATCCTGGATGCTGATGCCTGTGAGATTCCCATAATATCCCCAGTTGGCTTTTGAAAGTTACCTGTGGCTAGTATTCTCAAGCTTACACATACCTTCGTGTCCACTGGGATGGGTTCCCCTCTGTTATTTCTGGCTCTGATACGTGGCTGGCACAGCTCAACAAGTTGCTGTATGGTGTCCCTGTCCACCATGTAAAACTCTACTATTTCCAGATCATGTGGCCCCTGGCAAGTTACCCTGGGCCTGAACACTCTTCTCCTCCTCCGGTGCCTGAGATGGTTGTCAGCATCATCCTCCACACCACCGTCAGTCTCCAACAAATGCTGGTGAATCAAAGCTATGGAAGCCCCTAACATGTGCATATTAAAAGTTCCCCATCTGTATACACCAATTCTGCAGAGTGTCCGGGAATAAACAAGTGTGTGTGTGGGGGGCTTTCACACTTTATACTATTGTGTAATGGATGCTGCTGGTGTAATTGGGTGTGCAATTCCAGCTGCAGGGTATTTTAATTATGGGTTTTACAGCAGGTACTGCTATTGTAGGGCCTTTGGTGTTGACTTACGCTTAGCTGCCATGATTCATCTATTGCCCTTTACTTCACTTTTCAGCCCGATTCCCCTCCCATTGTCAGGCATGCATCCAGCTTCCTGCTTTCTTGTTTTGTACTTTCTCAACCAAGGATTGTGTAGCGAAATGTGTTATGTAGCTCACCTACTGCAAGTTTGCTTTGTTCTGCTGTGACAGTTCTCTTTTCTTTGCAGTACGGCACCTCCCCTTTCCTGTTCTGCAGGTAGCTGCTAGCAGCCTTGTTAGCTGTTGACAATGACCCACTGTGAGCTCCTAGGTGTTAATTACTCATTTGTACTCCAATTACCATGCTGCAGCATTTCCTTATTGTCTTCCCATATCCTTCCTATTTCAGCTGTGGTGCACGCCACGCACAGCCATTTACTGGGTTTCAAATGCGTTTTCATCCACGTTCACATGCACTTTCGGTTACCTTGTGTGCTCTCAGCTAAGAAAAAGCTATGACTACTTCAACACCCCTATCCTGCAGCTTTGCTTAGCAACAGGCAACCCAGATTAAAAATGCTCCAATGTGCTTACAGCTAAGGTGGCACACCCCTCTCTTGATGTTATGTTTATCTTCAGACCGCACCTCGGTGTTGTACCGCTATGCTGTGAGGTACATCCTTATACCGGCGGGGATTTTGTGATTCCGTATTACTTGACTCATTTGCATGGCATTGACTACTAATTCCTAGTTACCACATGGAACACTGTCACAGACCCTTAGCAACCCTTGCACCATGGTTGTGGTGTAGCCTGCATGCCATTGACTATTATGGGGAATTCACGAAATGTGTTACATTGCAGTTTTATTACATATAAATATATTTTCATTGTGATCCCATTTGTGCACCGATGCACTGCAATTTTACTTTGCGTTAGTGTGGCCATGACATTAAATGTTATTTTTTATGTGTTGTGCATGTTTTTTATGCCATTGGCTATATATTTAGCCTTTGGCATATATTAACATTATAATATGTATGTTTAGTCTGCTGTCATGGCTCCGATTTTATGTTTGAAAAAATGTAAACCTTTTTTTGGTTTACATTTCTGCATGCTTACGCTATGCCGGCACCATTTCATGAATCACTATATACCTTCATTCGCATGCTACACTGCTGTGCATGGGGTAATTAGCATACAATCACTGGGAGCTGCGCAGCTGTGATGTACGCTGGTAGTGCACGTGGAAACAGCTAATACCTGAATCGCTCAGTGGCCATATTTGGCATTAGATCACTGACGCTGCGCCTGCACCTGGCACAAGCTTCATGAATCCTGGGGTTAGTGTACAAAGTCTAACACAGGTTATATCACAGTGTGATGGAAAAATGAGTCCCCCAAATAAGGAGAAACAGTATGAGCAGGAGACATCTGAAGAAGAAATATGGACATGGGAAAGAAAGAGATTTAATATGGTGCAATATTTATGGAAATGAGAAAACAAAACTAATTAATACAAAAGGAGCAGAATCAAAGATATTTGAAGAAAAATACTTGCAAAGTCATCCAGATATAGAAATGTTTACAATACAAAAATAAGAAAACAAAGAGGAAAAGTAGAAAAAAGGATTAGTAATGGAGAAATTAAAGAAATAGAAACTGAAGTTATGGATTATAGGTGAAGTAAAGGATTTAGTGTAGAAAATCAAACTCTGATAACTCCACAGCAGGACAGAGCAATGGATCCCCAAAGTAAGGACAGGCCAGTGGAGTGGGAAACGTGATCAGTTGCCATATGAAGATACTTTGGAGCTGTCCATAGGAAACCAGTACAAAACGTTCATTTGGAGTTGCACAGCAAGGGTAGAAGCAAGAAACTGTGGCCACTCTGATTCAGTCAATGTTGTGGAGGGACAAGCCAGTGAGTTCCTACATGAAAGAGTAATGGATGACACAGGATGAAACTGAAGAGAATGTGGCACAGGAAGATCCTCTGGAACTTTTTGCAGAATGCCTGCAGGAAATGGAGAACAAAGAATGTGCCTTCAGTTTAGAAGAAAATTATCTAAGAGAGGAGTTGCTTTATTTAATAAAGATGGACAGACATATTAAGATCAATGAAAGAAATAGACTACAGAAAGTCAATAAAACCCAAAATGTCAGACATATGATGAAATAAATGAACACAGTAATTAGGAATGTTTATAGAAATTCATGAAATAGAGCAGAAGTAAATACAATATATTACTGTGCAGCTAAATTAATAACAGAAAAATATTTACCACAAAGACACAGGACAGTAAGGGAAAGGAAGGGGAGAAATCAAATGCCATCATGGAAGTATTGGCTAGAGAAAAATATGAAGCAATTAAGACAAGTGTCACTGTTAGAAGAGTACAGAAGAGGGAACAGATTGACAAAAATACACAGAAAGATAGATTTGATAAAAGCATTGCACAGTATTAGAACAGATCAGGATCTATCATGCATTATTGCAAATAATAAACTAATAATATCAGCACAGGCAGAAAAACTTAGAAGATATGCAGATAAATATAAAAGAAAAGTACAAAATATGCAATTTATGGATGACCCAAAAAGTTTAATAGAGAATTGGAAAACAATGCAAAAGGAATTGAAACAGCACCAAAAAAGATGAAACAGAAACATTTAGGAAAAATATCCATGAAGATCCTGTAGAACATAACAAAGCTGCTGAATGGATAGAAGAAGTAAAAGAAAAAATAACAAGTTCAAATGTGCAGGATATGAAATGAGATGAAGTAATGGCCAGAGAGACTGAAACAAAGTTGAGAAAAGCTCCAAATTGGAAAACCCAGGTCCAGATGCAGTACCTAATGTCAGGCTAAAAGTATTAACAGCTCTGTATGAAGATTTAGCAATGAGTAAAAAAAAAATATATATATATATATATATATATATATATATATATATATATATATATATGCACACACTTTACAGATGCCAACTTGATTAGTAACAGGAAAAACAATACTCCTACTTAAGAGTAAACCTTCAACCTATCCTAAAAGCAATAGACCAGTAACTTTCCTTCCGATGATGTATAAACTATATACTGGATTGATGCCAACAGACTTTATGGTCATTTAGAAGAAAACTCAATCATGGCAATAGAACAGAATGGTAACAAAAGAAAGTCATATGGAATAAAATAATCATTTGTTGTAAAATAAAGTAATAATGGAGAACTTTAAAAAGGGGAAGAATATAAGTATGGCATGGAATGAAGAGATAAAAGAGTGCTTAAAAATGTATAAGATATACCCCACACTGATCGATTACATTACAGCGACCATCATACTAGTAATTCATACATCTATAATCTACACAGGCTAGATCGGGCTAATAGGAAAGGGGGGGGGTAGCTGTCCTTTATAAATCTGAACTGAATGTAGCCACAGAAGTACTTCAACCACCTCAGATCAATAACTCTGAAATATTAGCTACCAAATTTCAACTCAACAAAAATAAAAGCATTAACACTATTTGCAAGTACATTCCCCCAGGTAACAATGTAGCCACACTCAAAGACACTCTTCACTGGCTATCCTCTCAGTACCCCCAAGAAACCCTAGTCCTGGGTGACTTTAATATTGACTGGGGTTCCTGTTCCTCAAAATCCCCCTCCACTCACATCAACCTCCATGCATTCACTCAAACCATAGTCATCCCTACCAGATTAGGCAAACACACCCAAAAAGATAGTATACTGGATTGGATACTTGTAAATAGTAACCCCCAAATGTATACTGCAGGTACCCTCCCAGAGGATCTAAGTGATCATCTCCTTACCTACATAGTTAAACAAAAAGTCATTATCCCACAACAACCGTTGCTCAGGAAAGTTAGAAGCAAAATGGGACCTTGACTCAGACAAACTTCAACTGGAACTTAACTCCTGCAACTGGTCTAAACTAAAGCATCTCACCTTAGAGGAGGCTGTCACCTATTTTAACAATAAATTTCTTGAAATTCTAGACTCACATGCTCCTGCCCGGCTAAAGTGAACAAAAGGTAAAAACGTACCTTGGCTTTCCAAAGAATCAGGACTAAAAATAACCTGTAGAAATAAACTCTGGGCTACCTGGCGCCATACCAAAGACATCCATGATCATAATAAATACAGGCATGCGAGGAATGAAACAAAAAGACTTGTCTTACAAGATAAAAAAACACTAGTATTGTAGGTTACAGATGACTAATCAGAATAATCCTCATAAGTTCTGGGCTGGGATCAACAAGTTACTGTATCCTGGTAAAACATCGACACCTAGCCCTACTGCCACCACCAATAAACCCCCAGAAGAGGTTGCAAATAGTTTTAACCATTTCATCACTGAAACTATTCAAGCTCTTGCCACCCAACTACCTCCAAGTTACCCTGACTATAATACCACTAACTCTAATATCCATAACTTATTCAGCTTTAAGCCTGTGTCATCTTCATTTATTTTCAGACTGATCAAAAAACTAAAACCCACCACACTCTCTGCTGACCAACTCCCAGCTGAATATATGCAAAAGTCAGCAGATGCCATTGCCTATCCAATCTCTATTCTAATCAACCCCACCATATCTGAAGCCATAATTCCTAACATCTGGAAAACATCTTATGTTATTCCATTACATAAAGGAGGTTTCTCTACTGAATACTCTAATTATAGGCCCATAGCCATACTCTCTCCACTTGCTAAGATTATGGAGAAATGTATACATAAACAATTCATGCAATGCCTAATCCAGAATCAACTTATGGCTGATACCCAACATGGCTTTCGCCCACATCATAGTACTACCACAGCCCTATTGTCCTTCACTAACACCATTAACAATAACCGCAACAATAATCGCACTTCATCTGCCCTCTTCCTGGATCTTTCCAAGGCATTTGATATGGTTGATCATCAACTTATGATTAGGACCCTGCAAACCCTCTGCCTTGATCCCAAAGCCCTTATTTGGTTTACATCCTATCTTAATAACAGACAACAGGCTGTCCTCTGGCAGAATAAGCTCTCTAATCTATTACCAGACACTATTGGAGTACCACAAGGCTCCATATTAGGACCACTACTGTTTTCCATCTTTATCATTGACCTGCCTACTATCATACAAACCATCAGCTGTATCCAATACGCTGACAACTCCACTCTGATCTGCTCAGCTGTATCTCCCACTGATCTAAAGAAGGATACCCAGCCCACATTCACAGCCATAGAAAACTGGCTCCCCAAGCATCGCCTGCTACTTAATCCCAAAAAAATTAAAATGCTCGTATTCCCACCAACCCAAAGGTCTGTACCCTTCTCCTTCACCATAAATGCAAAAGATGGGACAGTCATTTCCCCTGACCCCAATAAAAAAATCGCTGGGTGTCACTATAGACAATAACTTAAAATTTGACCTCCATGTAAATCAGACAATCAAGATCATCAATAAAAAATTTGGGTCACTCTATAGAATCAAAGCCTTCCTCACCCCCCTAGCTAAAATAGCCATTGCTCGCTCACACCTACTTTCGACACTCATATATGCCTCCCCCCTTCTAGCCAATATAAGTAAATCTGAACTTAATAGACTAACAACCTGTTATAATCACATTGCCAGGTTTGCTACAGGCCTGCCATTCAGAACCCACCACTGCATCAACCTCAAACAGCTTGGATGGCTGGAATTTCCTAATCTTGTCAAGTACATCCTGCTGATAATGGCTAACAAAATCCTCTATAACCTGGACAATACTCCAGCCCTTAGAAACTCTATCCTTCCCCATAATAACATGAGACTGCTCCGCTCATCTAATAAGCTACAAATACAGACAACTAAAATTAACAATGCTGCTGGCATGGCCCTATTTGCAAATTCTGTAAGTAGAACCTGGAACATACTTCCAGCTGCCATGACCATGCTCTCCTCCATATGCCAATTTAAAGCCACAATTAAACAACATCTGGCATCAAACTGGCTATGCCACTTTGACAAGCCTGGCTAAACCAACAACATGTAATTCATTTACTTATCTATTAGATATTGTTTATTTCTCCTGACTACAACCAGGGTAATTTCTATCATGTATACTTGTCTATTCAATGTGAACCTATGTACCTTATGAAATATCCTACTTATAAAATTGTACTATTTTTAGTCTGATTGTATTTTTATCTGCATTTTTATCTTTTATCTGCATTACTATTTTATATTTTACATTATTTTTATATCTATGTCTTATTTCATTTTCTATTGTTCTTGTATATGTTGCAGCTTATCTCCCCAGGCCTCTGCTGTAAATGGACTTTGGTCCAGTCGGACTATCCCGGTCAACAAATGTAAAATAAATAAATAAAAATAAATAAATACTACAGTTACAAGCCAGCACCTCCTTCTTAAAATTCACATATTCCTTTGAACATGACCAGATTAATTATCCTGACATTGGCATCAGAAAAGGAGTTAATGAAGAATTATCTACCAGGATTTACAGGAAGTCCACTTACTGTAACACATTTCTTTTTTTTCGCCAGTTGCCACCCCTTCCATCAATAGAAGAGGGTGGTAAAAAGTCAATTTATCAGAACCTCTCAGTTGATCACGGATGACGTAGTGTGTCTTGAACAATTTGACATTCTAAGATCCATGTTTTTGGACCATGGCTATCCCCCACCACTTCTGGATTCAACCAGAGATGAGATATGGGCAGAGCGAAACACTAAATATGCCCCATCATCAAGAAAGGGCAGAATCAGCTTGATAAGAAAGACAACCAAACAGGTTATAATGGCAAAACTAATATGGTCCTGCATTACACATTGAATTTCAAGTACATTGAAAAGATTTTGTGGAAGAACTGGTTCATGCTACAATGTGATGAAAGCATCAGAGTTTTTTTCTACACCACCATCTTTTACCTACAAAAATAAATCTAACATAAAATCCTTCTTGAAAACCTATTGATAATCATAAGGGATTTTTATCTACCAGGAAATGTAGGCATTGTCATCAGTGCCTTTACATAAACACTTGTTACAATGGCACCCTTTTAAGTAGATTTGATTCTTCTGTGCATGGTGGAGCTTACAGTTGCTTTTCTCAAAGAGTTATTTAACTGGTAACATGTACATTTTGTCCTGCTTTCTATGTGGCAAAAACTGAGAACGCTTTGAATAAGTCTATCTATCAACATGTTTATAGTATTCAACATAAGGACAGTAAAAGTGCACCGGCCAGGCATTCCATTGTTTGTGCAAATTCACTAAGTTTACATTTCTAGATCTTGAGCAAATACAAAATCCCCCTTATGGAGGGAACTGGCAGAACAAACTGCTTTACTGGGAAATGTCTTGGCAGCTTAAGCTGGATGCTATCAACTTTCCCGGTTTAAATGACAATATTTCTATCAACAGTAAACTAAAAAGGAGAGCCAGCAGATTATAATTTTGTGTTTCATCAAACACTTTTTGTTTAGTTATTTTTTACCTGGTTTGTATTTATATGTTTTGATTCAGGTTTAAAAAATGTTTACTTATATTTAATATTGTTACTTTATTTTTTTCTGTTTCACACTGATTTCAGCTACAACAAGTTGTGACTGGTTTAAATGGCAGGTGTGTCTTCTGCACTTAAGTTTTAAAATGGCTTCCACAAGCAGTACATTTGTAGTTCTGATGATGTCTTAGTTTTACAGATGAAAGCACTAAACTGTGGATGTTTTTAACCTATCTTTGGAATTAAACATATTCTTCGACACATTTTGAGTTCAGTGGCTGATTTGCTGGTTGTTTTGTTGTTATTAGTTACTGTTTTCTTCCAGTACCAGAGCTGCACTCTTGCTTCTTCATTTTATATACTGAAAGGCATAATAATGTGGCAAGGTTGTTGCACTGGGGATTATGCAAACATTATAATACTGAAGTAGCCGAAAAGCTTTGGAAACATGAGCCACAAAGTATTATAGAAAATTATGAAGTTTATATCACATGGGATCACCCATTACTAACAGTTCAAAAAATAGATGTGAGAAAATATATAGTAGCTCATGAAAAGAAGACAAAAGTAGCTTTGATCATTGAAATTGCTAGACCCAGTGACTAGAGTGTGTTATATACAGAGAGACACAAAGTGGTAAAATACCAGGTGGAAATGAGGGAAATGTGGAAGAAAGATACTTAGACAGTTCCAATAGTAGTAGGAGCAACAGGGCTTATAAAAAAGAATTTACAATTGTACTTGGCATGTTACCGATACATGAAAGTCCGTATGAATTTCCGAAGGAGTCAATATTGGTCACATTGCAGGTGCTGAGAAGAGTACTTCTGGCTAACATCAAAGGCTGAAACAATACTAATTTCATGAACTTTAATCATACTTCGACTTGGGAATAGGGCACATTCTCATCATGGTATTAGAAACCCAAACGACTTGGAGAATTTAAAAAAGTAGTACATACAACAGTTAGGGCCAGAAGAAGCAAAACCAGAAATGTGTACTTGTAAAAAATCATGTTCAAAATCAGCTATCTCCAAGTAGAAAAAATTGTACTATTCCAGCTTTGAAGAAACTAGAGCACCACAGTTAAATTCTCAGTTGCAGCAACAGGAACAATATTCCTAAGATGAAACAATAAATACTTACTAACAGCTGCCACTAGTCCAGTTGTATTGGTCTGCTATCAATGATTACTCAAATATTACTTACTTTCAAAACAAGTTAAAAATTGTTGACTTACAAATAGTAATGAAATTAAGAGCCAAAGCATGGGGTGGCATGTATTACAACAGCAACTATCTTAGTTTAAGCTAGCTGAGTATTACACATTGATGAATACACATTATAATGTCTGCTCTTAAGTGACATAGTATCATGAGGAAATGAGATGCATGTCTGTGTTTTGCTTTCCTTATGTTCCTTCAACTCATCCTTAAATGTCTCATGTTTCATTGATTTTACAGACTGAGATGTATAGCTCCAAAACAAATAAACATGCATGCACACACACACACACACACACACACACACACACACACACACACACACACACACACACACACACACACACACAGACACGCGCACACGCGCACACGCACACACGCACACACACATACACACGCACACACACACACACGCACACACGCACACACATATAGATAGATAAATAGATACATTTCTTTGTAGAAAAAGGCTCCACTGCTCCACCACATGAAGGACTACAACCCCATACCCTCCTAATTTATATAAACCAATTCACTGTCACCTTACACTGGGCAATACTGACAAAAGTGCAGTTCTGGCTGTAGAAGTCATTGTGGTTTCAAAAAGAAAACCCCCCCTACACACCTGCACCTTAAGATTTTCGAAGAAAGGGTACAGAACAAAATTAGAAGGATTGGTAAAGAGAAAAGAGATAAATTCCCCTTGAATCTTAGTTATAAAGAATTTCAGTTGATTGACAATTTAAAACAGGAAAAATGTCGGGTGATGAAACCTGACAAGGGAGGGAGTCTAGTGTTGATGTACCAGTTAGACTACGACTGTAGTTTACAGGGGATGTTTCAGGACACAGAACAATATGAATTGGTGTCTTTAAATGAAATTAATTTAGCTTATTCTAAAATGAATTATTATTTGTACGACCATCTTTTGCAAGGTACGATCAACAAGCAGTTATTTAATTATTTTCATGTTGTGAAACCAAAGGTGCCGATAATATTCAGCATTCCGAAAACTCATAAAGGTTTGGAGCCTCTTAGATTTAGGTCTATTGTTTCCGGGGCAGGGAGTATTACAGAGCCCATAGTGAAATTTATTGACAAGATAGCCAAAAGAGTTTTAGCTTCAACTGTGCACTTTTGTAAAGATTCATGGCACTTTTTAAGAGGTATTAACCGGAAGATGTTCACCCCAGACCTTCTTATGGTTACTATTGACATCATTGACTTGTTCCCAAGTATTCCACACTTGGTAGGACTTGAATGGTTCAGGCAGGTGCTCACCGTTGATGCCATGCTGAGTAGTAATATTATAAACTTGGTGGTAGAATTAATGGACACGGTTCTAGAAAATAATTTTATTTATTTTAATGGGGAATTTTACCGCCAAAAGAAAGGCGTGACAATGGGAGCGTGTTATGCCTCACTCTACGCTAACTGTGTACTTTACCACTGGGAGCAACAATTTATTTTTAACACACCATGGAAGGAATTTATAACATATTACACCAGATATCTGGATGACATCTGTCTATTATGGAATGGTTCTACACACGACCTGAATATATTTTTAGAGCATATTAATGGAAGTACTGTGTTTTTAAGATTTACTCATAACATTGACCAAGATACTTTACACTATTTGGATGTAACATTAACCAAGGATTATGTTAATAACTGTTTCCAATCTAAGCTTTTTAGAAAAAACACCTTTTCCAATGCATACCTTCACTTTAGTAGTGGACACCCCTTCTACCAAAAGAAGGGGATAGTTAAGGGTCAGTTGATCAGGGCCTCAAGGATGGGTAGTACCTTGGATTATTTTGAGGAAGAAGTTAATACACTTTGTGCCCTGTTTAAGGAAAAGGGATACCCTGTTAAATTGATAGATGAGTTGACCAAAGAAGTCATGGAGAAAAGGGGATCTAGTTACCATCCCTTATTGGGAACTGGGTTAACCATTCCAGAACAGATAGTAGATAACAACACCTCTAAACATAGGAACAGTTTTGCATACACGTATTCATCTAATTCTCAAATGATAGAACAGGCCATTTTTAAATACTGGCCTATAGTATCAGTTAATGATGACATAAAACAGTTTATTCCCTTGGTACCGAGGTTTGTTAGAAAAAGAGGAATGAATTTAAAAGAATGTTTTGAGAAAAATAAGGATACCAATAATGAACCTGCTAGAGTGAAGATGGGTACTCATAGGTGTGGTTCATGCAACCAATGTACCTTTATGTTGAACCAGGATGTTATTTCTATCCCCTCTAGAAAATTTAGATATAAGTTTAATAAATATTTTAATTGTGGTACCAAAGGTGTGGTATATCTGGGAGTTTGCACATATTGTTATAGTTTTTATGTAGGCAAGACAGAAAGGCATTTTAGAAAAAGAGTTTATAAAGATCATTATGACATCATCAAAGGGAAAGAGACTAATGCCTTTTTTAAGCACTCCCAAGTATGTGAAAATATGCAACTCAAATTTACAATTCTGGAACAAGTGACACCTGACTCATGAGGGGGTAATTGGGAGGCTAGATTGGAGTATCGGGAACTGTTTTGGCAGCTAAGGCTGGGCGCAGTTAGACCGCTTGGAATGAATGAAGCATTGAACATTAACAGTGTGCTTAAATTAAGGAGAGCACGATTATAAATAGATTTACAAGAGGGCTTTTTATTTATAATACCTGTAATTTATATATTTTTATGGTTTGATTAGTTAGTTATTTTATATGTACCTTGCATAGAAATGACTGCTTATTTATTTATGTATTTATACTTATGTACTGTATAAAGGATTTTACATAGCGTACATTTTACAAGTTTTGACACTGGTATTATATTTTGATCTTGGTTTTTAGATTGGAAGTTGTAACACATCAATGAGACATTATATGCACTTTATTCTTTAAAAACTGATTAAGGGTGGTACATTGGAAGGAGGACAGTATGCCATGTGACTTTGTATTTAGTATTTAACATGGCCAATTGTTTTACAAAGTTTTTTAACTCTGAAGAAGCTCGGTAATAACCGAGCGAAAGCGCTTGGTTTATTTATTTTGTGGTTTGGTATTGTGTCAATAAAGGAGCTGTTTTAACCCATCGGACTGGAACTCACATCACTTGGAGAATTGGGTCTTGCAGCCTTGGATTTTGTTTTATTTCAAAAATAAAACACTACAAATAAAATCACAGAAAAGCTGCATGACAAAAGTATCCCACTGTATGTTATATAACAAGTATAATAAATTTCTTCTAATTAATTCTGTTTAGGGTGATACGTACACAATGAACCAAGCAAATCCAAAAAGGAGACTTGTAGGACACCACAACTAAGGGATAAGTGGAGTAAAAATTGATACTCTCTGAAATAAGTCAACCAGAGAGGCAACCCATTTCAGTCATCTCCAGTTTCCAAGTAAACATACTGCTGACATAAATACTCATTTAGGATCCTATCACCCTGTTAATAGAGTCATAGACAAATAATAGATCAAGCAGGACAAAAACAGAGCAGTTGTGATGACCTCATGCATTAAATCATTAATTAATACAGCAAGTTTGAAATACAAACTGAAATGGATTATAACTGTGATGTTCCTCATGGTGGTGTTCTAACTACACATTTGGCATCTTCTTAAATGCATTATTAATAATCAGAATGTTTAAGATTAGGTGATAATTATGTAGGCCTTCAGGATTCAGACTTTGCTTTCTAAGAATCTGTAAAACCAAAGCCTTATTTAAAACATAAGGAAAAAATGTAGCTTCATGAGAAGAAATGCTACTCTGATATAACACAAGACCAATTACTTCAACGTGGAACATAAATAATTTGGTGGGGGTAACGGCCAAGTCCATATGTTTTACTGCATGCCAGAAACAAAGGAGATAAGATCAGAATAATACAGCAGGGTAAATCCATTACAATCACATAAAACCGGACAGCCAAATCAATGCCAGTCCTTTGAAGCACCACGTAAATCCCATCAAGTCTGATTAAGGCCAGTTCCAGATCAAAGAATCAAATAGTTGGCATACGTTGTTCAAATGCAAAGGCAATCTGAGTGGTAGAACAAGTGAGACTTCAAAGTTTGTCAACAACTCGGAATCAGCCTCCGGTCAGTTGGTCACTATGAAAAGATTACAGGACAAATACAAAGCTTTCTTTTGGGAGTCCTTGGACAGGTAGAAGTAGTAATGAACCTTATTTCTCTTTGTGCAATCAGATGCATCACCACTTGCACACATGCCTTCACTGATTCTACTTTAAATAACTGCTTGACTCCCTTGTAAATCCATACATACCAGAGCTTGATCTAACATATTATGGCAAAACATACCATTTCTGTACTGCAACTTCAGAGAACAAGGATGCCATTAGACATCATTAGTAGATATATGCATTTACCGAGCAGTTAAGAATTGATATGAAGTAACCAGATGAGTAGGGTCAATTTTTAAACTACATGCACCTGTATAACCACTGACTGAATACATACAGTTGAAGCTTCAGCATGATGAATTAAAACATAAATTAAACATTTTTGTAGCCCTGCATACCTGTATTGATGGAAAGCTTCTCACATATTCCCACACTTAATCTTAAGAACTCCCCTTGTCCACAGGTGTGGAGAAAATAGAACTATCCAAAAAGCAATGAATCAAAAGTAGTGCTGTTCAATTATTGCTATTGTTCTAATAGAAAAATCACCATTAGCAAGAAATAAAAGCAACATACAAAATTCCACAATAGGTCTGGCTAACTTTGCAGAGTATTCTGTCATATTCTCAAGATTTAAGGAGAATAATTAACAATTTTTCATTTAACAAAATACCTAAATTTACGAAATACATATATGAAATCATATATAATGACTCTGGCATGGGAAACAGTATTTCAAAATTTTACAAAATATTGATAAAATATAAAAACACTCAAAACCTCATATTGGAAATATATAACAAAAGGACACTCTATACAGTTAACTGAGATATTAAAACAAATATCTTATTATCGATAAAAGGTACTTACGTATTATTGCAACCACATTTTTGCAGTTGCGAAATTCAGAAACTTCAAGTGAAACAAGTGCATGTATGAGTCAGAATTGATCTTCCAAGTGTTTTCTACTGTGACATTACAGTGGTTAAGTATCAGGGGCACACTAAGCTGTACACATACAGAACTAGTGTCTATCAGCAGTTACACACACTGGAATCCTAAATGCTGTAGCACTGAGGCGATTACCTGTCCTCACAAGCAGCTTCGAAAGCTGACATTATTCTTCCCGTTCGAAAAGAAACAAATGCCGTTATTTACTGACATACTGACAATGACACGCAGTGATTACTCGAAAACTACACAACTGCAACTTGCAGAGAATAATGTAAAAATATGAGGCAGAAATCTGGACACTGGAGAAGTATCAGTATGGCCAAGTGCATTCAAGGTAATGCAGACACACACGTTTACAAAAAAAAGGCCGGTAAACATGGAATCCATGAACAGTTCTTCATTGTAAAAGTCATTCACCCCTTCTTCTCTGAGTTTTCCTATTACTAAATCACATTTATAAATTCTGACCAACACAATACAGGGACATAATTTAAAGCATGATCTTTTACCCCTTTTACAAACTGGAGAAATTGGTTCTTACAGATTCCATTTGTCAGTAAGATAGCACCCTTTACAATTCACCTATGCTGTTGTAATGCACTCAAATCTGGAAGACAACTTTTTGATTGGTTTCTCCTGATTAAGTTAATCCAAACTTTTCCTGTTAGCACCAAGGACTTTGATCAACCCCTCACACTATTTCATAGCCTCATTTGACTTGAAGCAGGCGACTTTCACAATCGTGAAAATGTGGTTGCGATAATATGTAAGTACCCGATAAAATGTGCATCCTTTACACAATACTGGAAAGTGTTTAATTGGAAATGTTTGCACAGAGCATTCTTAACCCCAGACAGAATCAGTAAAATTAGTTCTTCCATAAAAGGAATATGATGGAGATGTGAGCAAGTACACAATGCAGATTGGAACCACATTTTCTTTGATTGTGTTAAAATTAAGCCATTTTGGAATGGTATTAGCTTTCTACAAGCTTTATTTAATGAATCATTTTATTTAACTAAAGCTCTTGTATTATTAAATGTGAATGAAGGTCCTCATTTGAATAGGTCAAACATGTATCTAGTATGGATTATACTTGCAATTTTTATTTATTTATTTTTATTTTATTTTACATTTGTTGACTGGGATAGTCCGACTGGATATATGTCCATTTTCAGTGAAGGCCCGGGGAGAAAAGTTCCACATACCAAAAAAGAGACAGTGCATACATCACTGAGTGATAAACTCAGGCAGACATGTTTAGAAAAGTATAGATAAAGAATACAGGCAGATATCAATATACACAATGTGCAGACTTACATCTGATTGGCAGAGATGTATCAGAAAATGTGAACATAGTATATAATCAGATTTCATAATTCACATTGCTTAGACATTCAAATGCTATGAGGCATAGATACTTGGCTAAACAGCAGGCTGGGTAGCAAGACATGTATTAGTGAAGTTGTTAGGTTTAGAACAAGAACACAGCCAATGAGATGTGAGATATTTTTTGAGTTCTCTTTTAAATAGGGGTAGTGAGGTTTCCTTGGTAACGGTAGTAGGGAGTAGATTCCAGATTTTACTGGTTGAGTTGGCAAATATAGCATCACCTGCATAGTTGTTGGATTTTTGGGTCAGTATCAATAGTTTATCAGCTGAGCATAATGTCTTGGGGGCACTATGAGGGTGAGAATATTTTTGAGGGCAGGGGTGTTATCAGGTTGACGGAGTATTTTATGCACTACTATAAGCTGGTTGAACAGTAGAAGGGTAGGATACTCTAGCCATCCCAGTGCTTTGAGGTTTTGGCAATGGTGGGTCCTAAAAGCCATGCCAGCATCTAATCTGGCTATATGATTGTAACATCCTGATAGTTTGCTAAGATTGGTTTTGGATAGGTTGGTGAGTACAGGGGAGGCATACATAAGGGTAAAGAGGAGGTGTGATCTTGCCATAGCTACCCTAGCTGGGGGGGGGGGGGTGAGGAAAGGTTTGGCTCTGTACAGGGAGCCAAATTTTTGTTGACGGACGTAATAGTGCGATTTACATGTTTATCAACTTTAAGGTTGTTGTCTATTATTATGCCTAGAAGCTTTGTATGGTCATCAGGGGAGCTAATGGTGTCATTGCTAGATTTGATGTTGAAGAAAGGAGGAGAAATTCTATGGTTAGGGGAGAAAAGTAGTAGCTTGGTTTTGTTAGGATTTAGAAGCAGGCGGTGATTAGCTAGCCATGTTTCTACTGTGCTGAAAGTGGTCTGGGTGAGGGTTAGAAGTTGTGTAGGAGAGGAGGCGGAGCATATTAGCATTGAGTCATCTGCATATTGTATGCAGGTGGCTCCTGGGATGGTGGTGTGCAGATCACTGATAAAGATATAGAAAAGAAGGGGACCTAGTATGGACCCTTGTAGGACACCTAGGATTAGAGGAAGTTGGTATGACAGCTTGCTCTGCCATAAGACAGCCTGCTGTCTACCGTTTAGATAGGAGTGAAACCATTGTATTACGTGTTGGTATAAACTGATGGTTTGTAGGGTATTGTGCAGTAGCTGATGGTTGACCATATCAAAAGCTTTTGAGAGATCTAGGAAGAGTGCTGAAGATAGTGTGTTGTTGTTATGATGAAGACTGATGACATTAGAGAAAGATAGAAGAGCTGTGGTGGTACTGTGGAATGGCCTAAATCTGTGCTGAGAATCGTTAAGCTTTCCATTTTGAATAAGAAAGTGCATGATTTGTTTGTGTATGCATCTTTTCATGACTTTAGCTAGTGGTGAAAGAATGGCTATAGGTCTAAAGTTAGATAGTTCTGTGGAACTTTCTCCTTTATGGAGAGGTATAACGTGATATTTTCCATATTGCTGGGATGGATCCTTCTGAGATGGATCTGTTGATCAGAATAGAAATGGGAAGTGCTATGGCATCTACTGCTTTTTGAAGATATTCAACTGGGAGATGGTTGACAGCTAGTGTAGTAGGTTTTAGCTTTTTGAGTAAGGTCCGGATCAGGTTGGTAGGTATGGTTTGAAAGGTAAAGGTGGGTTGTGTGCTGGCTGGATCAGGGCTAGATGTGCCAGAGCTGGTGTTCGTGTCTGATGGAGTGAGATGGGTAGCTAGAGACTGGATAGTTTCAGTAAAGAAGGAGTTGAAACTGCTTGCAATTTCTACAGGGGATTTATCAAGGGCAACTGATAGGGTAGGAGTGGCGGAATGGCCTGGGTGAAGAAGATTGTTAATACCAGCCCAGAACTTTTGATTGAGGTTTTAGCTGATATTTTTGTTGTAGGAAGGTGTAGTGATTTTTTTTTGTCTAGAATGACAGATTCTTTGGTCTGATTCCTTAGCTGCCGTTATCTTACTTGGTCCATAGGGACTTTGGTAACATGCCACCTGGCCCAGGTGTTGTTTCTTAGTTTAATTTTGTTTTTTGTTTCTTTAGATAGCCATGGTGCAACTGTGGCCTTTACACGGATGGTACGGGTAGGAGCATGGTGGTTAAGGATAGCTGGAAATCTGGTATTGAAGTACTCAACTGTTCTTACAATGGGAGTCATTTCAAGACATTCCAATTACATGCTTTGAGTTCATTTTGGAAGTTGTCAAGGTTAAAGTTCCCGATGTTTCTTATAGTTTAGTAGGTGGGCTGGTTGGGAATGTCGGCTTTGAGCCTAATAATATAGGTAAGGCAGTGATCACTTAGATCATCAGGTAATGTACCTGACTTGTACTTTTGGGGGTGGCTGTTAATAAGTATCCAATCAAGGATACTATCTGTGACTCTATTTCTGCTAAATCTGGTGGGAGTGGCAATGATCTGAGTAAACCCGTGGAGGTTTAAATGGGTGGAGGGAGTTTCAGAGGAACAGGTGTTCCAATCAATGTTTCTTTCCCCCAAGACAATGGTTTCCAGGGAATAGTTAGAAGCTAGCCAATGTAAGATATTTTCTAGAGTATTATCATTCTTGCTGGGTGCAATATAAATGCAGACAGTGTATCTGCATCTATTTTTGTTTATTATTAGTTTGGTGATGAGAATTTCTGCATTGCCAAATTGGGGTGGCTGTTGGGTGTCAATTTCAAAGAAGTGTATAACAAGAAGATAGAATACAAACACAATACCAACTTTGGAAGACTTCTACAGCCTACTGAAAACCACAGCATAATTGGCAACCCTTGGGGAAAAGTCTTATTGCTGATTGACACTATACAATAATTGATCAGACACTCTAATAATGGATTGGACATACTTATAAAGTAACTGTATACATTAAGATATGTTATAGTGTCAGGCTAATGTAAACAGTGTACATAGTTATTTAAGATGTTATGTATAAATACTTTGGAATTCATTCAAATGTAGTTGAAAAATAAAAAAAAAATTGAGAAAAAGCACCATTAGTGATTTCCTATAGGGGATAAACACTAGAGTGAGTTACAACTCAACCCTTTCTAAACTGACAAGTTGCAAATGTCTCCACTTTACATTCAACAACATGCAGTGAAGTTAGAAAGCACCAGACACCTCAAGGTAAAGTATGACTCTTATACTTAGAAAGACAGATATAAATCACAGTAACACATTTCTCAAGAAAGGATGGTAGCAGAGTTATGATTTAATTATTTGCTGGAAAATATTAGCAATGACCCCCCCCCCCTTCTGAATTATCACAGAATCTAGTTGGGATAATAACAGATTGCTATAACTGCTAGAGTTTGCCTAAAGCTCATAATTGGTCAAAAGAATGATTGCTGCCAAGCAGCACTTACCGGGGTGATCCCCTTTGAAAAATGTTCAAGTTTTTTCCTGCTATTAGGGGTATGACATAAAAATCTACAATAAATTTCTGAAATACTAACATTTAGAAGATTGTTAACTCTTAACCAGCACAAATCAGGCATTGATTAAGTTGCATATGTAGCATACTTTAATTAAGTGTTTTATTTGACATGTTGCTTGTTTTGAAGTATAAGAGAGGAGTAGCAGACATACATATGTTTATTTCAAAATCAGCATCTAGTGGGAGTTCCAAAAGTTACAAAAAGTTGAGATACAGAAGAGAGCTTAATCAAAGTAAAAAAAAAACTGAACAAGTAAAATGGAAAACTTTGACAGTGACCAGAACCCCATACAGCAGAAACAATGGGACAATAGGAAAGATAATGTAAAAGCAAGGGTTTAAATGAGGGCGTTTGTTTTACAACAGAAGGGGCTAGGGATGACATATATATATATATATATATATATATATATATATATATATATATATATATATGTGTGTGTGTGTGTGTGTGTGTGTGTGTGTGTGTGTGTGTGTGTGTGTGTGTACTGATGTCTTAGGCACAGGCTCGGTTGTCTGCAAGCTGATATGGAGCACAGTGACAAGCTCCTTGTTGATATTTAGGCTAAGTCACATTGTTGAGCTGCACATTTTATGGTAGTGGCACAAAGGTTTCAACAGTTTATCAGGAGGTCATTGCCATGGAGCCATCTGTCATCCACCATGCAGCTAATTCCTAGTGATGGTTGGTTTTGTATTGGTTTCTGCTAGTAAATAATAATAACATAAAAGGAGGATTATTGTTTCATGCTGAAAGAAGATTGGGTCAGATAGTCTGTTGAACTTTTAGATCATGAATATGCATGGGTTGTGGTGTTATAGCTGAGGTGGTCTTGGGGTTCATTGTGCAGAGGGGTTTCTTTCTTTTAAAGTAAATGATGGTTATCTGGGAGGTTATGAAGTTCTTTTGTTTTTCCAATCAGAGTGGGACATCTCTGGCATGCAGTTGAGCCAGTCACTTTGAGTCTTATCTTGGTGTTGGTGTTTCTATAGTCGGACCAGTACAGCTGTGTTAAGCCTGATAGTGATAAAGCAGTTTGCCGACCCCCCACACTTTTCCACTCTTATGGATCCAAATTCTTTGGGCAATACTATATATAAAAATACATAAATATAAAAAGAGGGGAAGTAGGGAGGCAGTTGTTTAGGGAAGTGACTTGATTTGTAGACCTCCTATGGCTGGAGGAATGAGTTTGGTATCTCCCTTGCTCTGGTAGGTTGATCCATCCTTTAACAGTTCAGATTTTTGCAGTATATCCAGGCTGTTGAATCATACTGAGGCTGTTCCTCATAAAGCTTGTACCTGCCAGGCAGATCATTGAGGCTTGTTGTCACTAAAGAATCACAAGACATTTGACTGTATGAATTCATTTTCTCCAATCAATTCTGCTAACATGAAATCCATCATTCTAGCGACTTTATTCATTTAGCTGGACACAGTTTTAAAACATCTCCCTATTTTGTACCTTTCTTGCTACATTATGGCATGCTTATTCAGATTACTGTCGGTAAGAAGTGATAGGTATGGTTTAACAGATTTGGGAATGTACCTTTTGCTTCGTTCTCATTTTCCATGATTTTAGTGACTGGATTGTTAACATGTACTATTGGCTTTACTTGTTTACAACTTTTCAGGCTAGGGTTACTAGGGCATCCTACTAGTCACAGGGTAAAGTCTTCATTGGTAATTTGGGTTGTTTTAGTCTCGTGTTCTAGAATGCTGCAGCAGTTGCACACCCAGAATGTCCATGGCTCTTTGGCGCCACCTTCTGAACTATTATTTGATTTGGTTAGTCTTCAATTTATTCTGGCACTATGTTAATAACATTCTTTGAAGTTACATTTTAAAGGCAGGCAGTTTAAGTAGTTTATAATAATAGTTCTATATATATATAATAACAATAATACTATTAGAAAATAATATACTTTATAAAGTAACAAATGAACTAATGGAACCAAGGGAAAATCCAAATCAACAAACTAAAAACAAAAAAAAAAATCCCTTTGTGTAGACCGCTTGAGACAAACAACTGGATTTACTGAATAAAATCCACACTTTTTTCATTAAGCACTTTCAGAATCTGATGAAGTTTCTTTATTACAAGAAATGAAAGCGCCCTTGGCTAAACTCATTATGTGCCATTTCCTCATGGGCAGACATTACAGCTTACATCCCGACACACATCAAAGTGAAAAATCCATAAGGGGGACTATGTGGACATATTTGATCTAGCTGATACTGAAGGTATTAGGCATATAATTGACACTGATAATCCTGGGGCTAAAGACCTGATGGCAACACTGGCAGTCATCAGGAAATGAGCCTCCACCAGGATGATATCCAGGAACTGGGACATGTGGTCTTTAGGCTTTGTGGTGTTTATCGGTGTTGTTGCAGAAAAGGATCCTGACCAGATACTGCCTTTGCTTGCATATTTTTTGGCTATCAGGGAGGCTCCCCATGTCAAGGGGGGATTCAGCTTGCTTGTCATACAGTCAGAGATTTAGAAAATTAAAGGCTTCTGACAAATTGCTCAGGTTGGAGCAAAGGCACCCGATCATTTGGTTGAGCACCATGTTGGTTAAGCCTAAAAATCCCTTTAAAGATCAGAGAGAAGGACATTTTTTTTTTTTTGGGGGGGGGGGGCTTTAACAATGGGAACTGTCTCTAGCCCTCTTGTAAGTTTGCCCATTTATGCTCTGCATGCAGTAATGGTGATCCAGCAGTTAGGTGTTGACCTATGTCAGGTCAGGTTACATACAACAAGGCCTCCTTACATTGTGACAGCAGCATGGCTTTGCCACAGAATAACCTGATGAGGAGTAAGTAACCTTTTTATGACCACAAATTTATCGCAGCAAAAGATTAGGGTCATTTGCACTCATTTTCACTCCCCTATCAGGCTAAATAAATCGACTCAATTGCTGGCAGAGTATCCTGACAGAAATGCTGCTACAGTTATTATTGAATGTTCTCATAAAGGTTTTAATATTAGTTCTACAGTTCCATTAGCTTTAGTCCAGTTAGGAATCTCTCTTCTGTTAAGGGATATGAGGACATAGCCTCCATATTAATTAATAAGCAAAGATTAACTGGTAGGGTAATTTGCCCTTTCTCCAACTCTCCCAGGCTTGTGTTCAAAATTTCCTCATAGGTGGTATTCCCAAGAAGAAAGAAGGTGAATATAGACCGATTCACCATTTTTCTCACCCTAAGGGTTTGTCAGTCAATGGCTTCATTGACAAGGAGCAATTTAAAATGCACCATTCCTTTCTGGAACAGGTAAATGAGGTAATTATGAGGTTCTCTAACCCTTGGTTCTATAGACATCCAGTAGGCTTTTTGGCTGCTTCCTATTAGGCGAGAGGACTGGCTTCTGTTAGGTTTTCAATTCCTGGGTAAGCTCTTTTTTGATAATGCAGTACCTATGGGGTTCTCGTTGGCTTGTACTACCTTTGAAGTTTTCAGCACTGCTTTACATTAGTGTTGGCAGCAAACATTACCCCAGCAGTCAGCCTTCATTATCTAGATGATTTCCTGATAGTGGTGGAAGCAAAGAGGGAACAGCAGAAGAGACAACAGTATTCAAGGATTTGTGCACTTCACTGAGGGTTCCTTCGGTGGAGGATAAGTCAGCAGGGGTCAGTCAGGTGTTGACATTCCTATGCTTAGCAGTGGATGTTTCTGTGAGGACTTTCAAACTTCCAGCAAACAAAGTGGAGCAGCTGAAACTCACAATGTTGAGGTTTCTTGGGGTGTGTAAGGCTTGCACATGGTTTATTGAAATTTGTTTTTTGGGGCCATTGTGCCAGGCAGGACTTTTCTTCATTCCATCTCTAATTTACTAAAGGGGAATTAACCCTATGCATTATAGGGTATGCTTAATGCATAGAGTCAAGGGCAACGTTTGCCATTGATACACATTTTTGAACCATGTTAATGGTGTGTCTTTTGTGGCATTCACCTTGTGTCTTCTACACTGATATGCATCTCTTCATGGAGGAAGCAGGGTGGTGGGTATGGGTGGATATTTTCAAGGTAGTTGGTTTGCCACTCAATGACCTAACTCTTGGTCTAGTAAAAGGAGGAGGGACATTACTTCTTGGAGATTTTCTTCATATGAGTGGCTACACTGGTGTGGAATGACCAGCTGCTTAATAGCTGGATTTACTTTTGTTTGGGCAATCTTGCTGTAGTCCATGCCCTGAACAAATTCTCTGCCCAGTCCAAATGGGACCACTCTGTCATTAGACTGCTTGTTTTTTGATCCTACAGATTAACGTAGCATTTTCTAATGTCCATGTACTTGGATGTGACAATGCAGTGGCTGATAGTCTTTCTTATTTTCAGTTCACCAGGTTTCATCAGTTGGCCAGGGATGCAGAGGCACTAGGAACCCCCCATTACCCAAGAAGTCTGAGTAATTGGATAAGGATAGCTGGACCACTTGTAGCAAATTCATGGGCACAGAGCATAAGATTGTCAGTGCACACCTTTAAGGGCTTTTATAATATAGTACCCCCAAAGTCTCAGATCCTGGGTATTCCCTTTCTTCATTAAATTCTCTGTATACAAATGCTGCAGAGGTTATTCTGCTAGTACCATCTATATTCATTTGGCAGCACTAGGCTGGCCAGCACATTTTCTGATTTTTAAGGATTGCTCTGGCCACTGTGTGACAAGCAGAATTCTTAAAGGCTGGGAAAATACCAAAGGACTTTAGGAAGCTGATAGGGCACTACCTCCTTACCATTACTGTTAAGAGCTTGCTTCTTTAATCTGCCAGTCTTCATACCTTTAACATTTGGGCGACTTTGATGATATACCTTTATGCTAGGGCTTTATGTACCAGTGAATTCTTAAACTGTTTATGTCGGGAGGATGTAGTGATGAGATTTTCTCTGGATCTGGGTGGACAAATCCAAAATGGATCATGCAAGTAAGGGGTAGCAAGGCTATTGGGAAAGGTCCAGAATTCTGGTTACTTGCCCAGTCCAATGGTTTACTTTGTTGCAGAATATCACTCCAAGGGAGATACAGGTTGGCCTCATATTTACTTCAGTGGCTGGTAGAGTGTTCAAGCTAGTGAATGATAACTCAACTTTAGTTAAATTCTTTCATATCAAGGTATAGATCCTCATATATATTCTTTTCACTCCTTTAGGATAGGGCATACATCTGATTTAGTTTTGGTGAGTCATTCCTCCGAGGTACTGAAAAGATCAGGTAGGCAATTGTCTGGTACTTTTTTATCCTATATTAGGCAATAGCATAATGATTTTGTGTTACAGGGAAGAAACACATCTGGATCTTGAGATATTTACTTCATTAGCAGAGCAGCTCTTTAAGCCTTGTATTATATGGTTGGGTATAGTGGGTTGTTAGAGCATCACAACTGATTAGTCCCCAGCATTTTTATTTTTCAGGAATGTCATGGTTGTAATTTTGGAAGGTTTGGTGCAAGTTGTCAACACTCAAAATGTTCCTGATGTATTAGTTATTCACCTTGGGGGGAATGATTTGACTTTAACCCCCAGAAAATAATTATTTTAGCCAGAATCTTATCTGATCTTTACAGGCTTCATTTGTTGCACCCTGATTTAGTCTTGTATTACTCTTCAATTGTACTGGAACTACAAAGGAAGGGGGCCAGAAAGAATGCAGCTAATGAGATTTCTATATGCTTTATTAACCACAGAGTGGCTTGAGTGGTCAGCCAAATTGTGTTTCAGGTGATAACATAAAGATCTGGAGTAAAACAAAGACTTTTATAGCAATGATGGAGACCATTTGAACAACCTAGGTTTTGATTTATTCAATGTGGACATTACATTGGCTGTCACTAAATAGTTTAAATGAGTGTCTTTAAATTCATTTGAGTGTGGCAGGTCAGTCTATCTTAAGTAAGAGACATTCAGGAGGGGATATCCATATTGGTTTGCTGTCTGCTTTGTGGCCTGTCCCCATGGATGTGTTTAGTGGCCTCTTCATTCTTGGCAGGCTGGTTTCAGTATTAAGCCTTGGCCATGGCAATTTGTGCTTGAGCTGAGAGGCAAGCCCTAAGGGTCCTTATAAGCAGGTCTGAGACAGCTTGGGTTATGTAGCTGGACTTTAAATATTAGCCAGAATGGGCTTGGTTATGTCAGCTGTCATAAGAAAAAAGGTTACAGATTTTGTTATGATGGTTTTAATAAGCGGTTGATAAGTTAATTTGTTGTGGTATCAATAGTGCTTTCTGTGTTATCCAATAAATGATCATAATGTCAAATATGATGTTGTCACTGACTCAACTTAGAGGACAAATATATATATATATATGTGTGTGTGTGTGTGTGTGTGTGTGTGTGTGTGTGTGTGTGTGTGTGTGTGTGTGTGTGTGTGTGTGTGTGTGTGTGTGTGTGTGTGTGTGTGTGTGTGTGTGTGTGTGTGTGTGTGTGTGTGTGTGTGTGTGTGTGTGTGTGTGTGTGTGTTGGGAGAGGAAATTGTTAGGACATAGTGAAGAAATCAGCTATAATGCCAGTAACTAAAATTATGCTTAGACTGCCAAACTGAGTAAGTAATCTGGGGTCTTCTATGGTAAGAGTGGAAGGGACACTGGGCAGGATTTAGAATGACAGTCTGCAGCAGCTACAGTATATGGAAGGCAGTCTGACATAGTTTCAAACAAATATGCAGGACAGACTGAGTACACTCTGCATAAAAGGCGAAATTACTAAGTCAAACAGATAGAGTGTCCCAGGCTGAGTTATTTCTTGTCAAACTAAAAGCAGCTATGCAATTTCACCATTATAATAGCAAAAATGGACACATACACATGCTACAAGATAAGTATGATGTCCTGGAAGTCCAGTAACAAGATGTTTAGCACCAGAGCTAAGTTAAAATTAAAATGTATGCTATTAATTACAAAAAGCTTAAAGAGGGATATGGGTTGTATCAGTGATTCAGTTTTCAGCAAAACATGCACTAGTAAACTCACTCATATGCACAGGAGACCACTAAAATTCCTTTTCTTCATGAAAGGCAAACTAGATAGATATATGAAGACAGGAATTTGGAGATGTGGAAGACTCAAATGTGTGTAAAGTTTTCCAAGCTAATAACCAATAATGTTATAGTTTTGAGAGAATATTGTAGATTTAGACACTGGACTATCCATTGTAAAATCTGTTTATTATCCAATGTTTTCTCAGCTACCAAACAAATAAGGCAGTTTCATAAGGATTATAGGTAAGGAGAAATAGCATAAAAAAGATGCACCTCAAACATGGCTTGTTTCAAACTGCCATGGATGTTTATGTATTCTTCAAGGTATCTGTCAAACAATCACAGGCTGGCTTTTGTCTATGTGATTGTGTGTGTGTGTGTGTGTGTGTGTGTGTCTGTGTGCACGTGTGTGCGTGTGTGCGTGTGTGCGTGTGAGTGTCTGTGTGCATGTATCTATCTGACTGTATGTACTATCTTGAACTGCGTGTGTGTTTGTGTGCATGCTTGTGTGTGTGTGTGTGTGTGTGTGTGTGTGTGTGTGTGTGTGTGTGTGTGTGTGTGTGTGTGTGTGTGTATGTGTGTGTATGTATCATTGTGTGTGCATAAAGAATTTAAATTAGCCAGTAAACCAGTATGTATGTGAGGTATGAAGAAATGCTATTAACTGGAGAAAACTCATGAAAACAAAGGGTAGGATATAAAAACTCCTCACAGACATATGCTGAATATCAGACCCTAGACTTGAGGATGTGAAAGAAAAATATTACATATATTAAGCACTGCACAACCTTGCTCACACTTTTACACAAGTCCTGCAATTCACACAATAATGCAGCTGGCTATACTTTGTTCTTATTCATATATTTCTGTTACTTAAAGTACACCAGTTACCACACTATAGTAGCACATTATTATCTCACACTTCTAAGATAAGGGAGTTATAAAAGGGACTCCTTTCCTCACATTGTTTTTTATGCATTTGTTAGCCATCTAAGCCCACTGGAAACAGCGGTCTCATTTCTAGGGCAGACCCTGGATCACTGTCTGGTTAAGTGATTCATACAGTAGGGAAATGGAGGTGGAAAAATCAAACTTTGTAACCTGGACTAGAAGAAGCAGCTTGTTAACAGCTGACAGCCTTAACTGTCTGCACTAACTGCTAGACTCTGGCCATTTCTCTGACACCTGCTATACCATTAAAGCCATAGACACCATCACCACAAATGAATACCCTTCTCCCAGTAATTAGACTGCCATTGACTATATGTCATATGATTATATGTAAAATACAAGTCTACCTTTAGAATAAGTCTTTGCTGTAGACAATATTTCACTCCCAAAACGTTCCACCTTAATACACAAAGAACCTTATTTATCAAATCGTATACATTTTATCAACAGTTTGAATGGATTTTTTATGCAGTATTTTAACCAATATTTATACTTATTTAAGAAAATTATACATATTGATACATTTTGAATATGTGAAGGGTTAATGTACTATATCTGAAATATCCTATACTATAGGCGGGCTAAACATATGCTTAATCACAAAATAAATTAAAGTCACGTTTTTTTTTTTTTTTTTTTTTGTGAATGAACTGTCTTGGGCTTTTGTACTATACAACTAAGGTAATTTTCAACACTTCTGTAGTGTCAAGAAACTTGGTGTACTTTTAAGTAGTCAAGTGTGGGATATGTCCAAATATCTAGAATTCTTGTGTAGTTATATTTTCTACGTAGTTTAATTTCATTTAGTTGAGATACTTAAAATTGCATCCAGGCATATTTTGCCAAAAAAGTTATTTTTAGTGGTTTATTGCTGTTGTAATTTTCTTTTATTTTTCATGTTTTTATTATTTATGTGTTGGTCTGACTAATTCACTGCAAATTTAAACCTTCCACCAAACTTGTACAACTTCAGGGGACATAATACTAAGTACGGGAATACAGAGATAAATGTCATTTATGTGGAGAGGTGTGGGAAGCTTGTCCCTCACTTCACTCAATGTAAATAAGTTAAATTTTTTTATTGATGTGGTTTTCACTAAAATAATCTGTCAGTCAATCAGGCCTCAATGAACTAAATCATAAGGCCTTTCAATGTTTATTGAGATGGTTACTGTGCAATCATGCATCCTAGAAAGCAGGTGAAATAATTTGTTTGGTTATATATTGACGAAACAGGGAGGACAGTTATCAAGACTGAAAGAAGAAAGGGTAATGCTAGTAAATCTGGTTGTGATATGCTTTAGCTATTTGAAGTTTTGCAAAAATTATTTAATTGAAATTGTGAAAAAAAGAGCAAAGTCTTGAAACTTTTCTCTAGGTGTAAGCAAACTTCCAACACCTCTTCTACTTTATATGGTTATGGAGTCATTTAGCAATTTCCTTTAATCAGTCAATGGTTTCATCAAATTGAGATTTAAATTAGAAATTGGATTACTGGCCCACTGAAGCATGAGGGTAAGGCCTCCATATATTTCATTTAGCAGGCCTTACCTTGGCACCATTTTACTTAGTGTACCATTCTCTGATGTCAAAAAAACATGGGGGAAATTTACATATTTTGACAAAATTGTCCAGCAATTAAATGTGAATCATTGTATCAATAGATAACATGCTAAAATTTTATTATCACTCCCTTTTCCCATCTGATGGATGAAGTCCACTATTCACTCAGTGCAGTGTTAAAACCTGAGAAATGGATGACACGTGTGAGTTACTGAAAGATCATATGGTACCTGGTATTCCTAAATTACTGAGATCTGTGCAACACATGGTGACTATACTGATTCATTGAAAAACATTACTACTTTCTTGCCCTGGTAAAGTTTCATCTTTGACAAGTAATTACATCCCATTTCTTTAATAAGTGGTAAGGCCAAAATTTTAAAAAAGTAGTAACACTTTGTACTCAACTCTTCTAAATAAGTCAACCACTCCTCATAAGCTCGCTTTGTCAAAATATGATCCAACAGTGTCCATGTAATAGCCCTTCAAATCCTATTTTAAGTAATTCAAGGTGCCCCTCACCTGCAATTGCCATCTCTATAAACACTGAGAAAGCTTTTGATTCCATAAACCAGAATTATTATTATAATTATTATTATTATTTGAAAATGGTGGAACTGTAGAACCCCTCATTCTCTTTGTAATTACAATATTGGCACTTTTCAATTTTCACATACCCTCATTTTTTTACAAATGCAAACATGTTATACCCATTTGTCTTAACAAGAGCACAAGGCAAAGTTTCCCACCGCTCTTTGTTCTGCTCAACCTCAGTTTCCCTTAGCAGTATGGATTAAGTCACTTTATAGTATAAAAGTCTGGGATCATCTAATAAGCACTAGTGTTGGCTAACAGTCATTTGACAAATGACACTGCTGTGTTTCTACAAACTCAAAAACACATTATTTATTTATTTATACTTTCTGTGAAGAATTCTAAAGCTTCTAAAACCAGCATTTTAATAACAAATATCAAAGCTAGAAGTCTGCTGTTACCATTTACACCTCCCCTTATATAGAAACTTTCTCTCTTTCCTTAGTTCAACTCATTATGCAGCAGATGAACTATAAGCCTTTGTGGGGTGACTGATGATATTTGTACCTAGGAGGAGTGATATGTGACATTTGTACCTAGGTGGAACCATCTACAGATTTTTATAACATCACCAGACATAACCCCACCCCTGAAGTACACACAACACTGAAAAAAATTCTGAAAGAAAAGATATACAGGAAATAGCAGCATAATTAATTTGGGGAGGGTTGTATAGAAAAAATAATCACTGCATAAGTAATAAAGCAGGTGTAAGATTCCAAAAACTAAGAGCACATGCTCAAGGTTTTACTATTCACCAGTGATAATGAAGGAGAAGAATAGTGTTACTTTACTAGGGAGATGAGAAGGCATTATCTAAGACACCATAATACATCTGAATCAAACAGTGTACAGAAACCACTCACCTACTCCTCTGAAGAAATGACACGGCCTGTGCTGTGAATATAGGGCACTACTAACTCTAAGAGTAAACAGGGCTTAATAGGGCATAAGGCTCATCTACTTCTTGGAACTACACCAAAGTCAAGCTAGGAGAAGAAGGAGATGTCAGCAGGGGGCACTGGAAGCACTCTGGTGCTGGTTCCTAGACTGAACTGGGTTACAGACTACAACACCCTACTCATTTGAACAATCTGTTTATACAGTATATATTTATTCATATGTATACATCCTTATCAGATAATTCTCATAAATATTTTACACTCCTTTATTTGGTGACATTAGTAGGTAGGTTAGTAAAATAGTGCAGGCTAAGTAACTACAATCTACAGAAAAAATATATGCTTTATGGCATCTGGCTGGAATTTCATTTGTTCTTCTTTTTTGTTGAAGGTCTTGAATTCACCTTCTGAATTGGGTTCAGTGGCTTATGTAAACACAGTCTGTTTTCCAGATTAGACTATTGATCACACTCTTAATAAAGCACAATACACTCATTCTCCTGTTCTGCCTTGTGCAAGACATGGAAAAATGAAACCATATGTACAGTACAGTTAACTACATAGTATATGTAGTTCCAGTTCTGTGAAAGTTCAGGTTTAGAACTGAAGAAATGCTTCCTTACAACATTCCTATATGGGACAAGATCAAGAAAGAAAACAAACATAAATTGCATAGTCTCTAAAATTATCCATCTTCATTGCCAATGAATGCCTGTACTCTTACACTGCCATTAACTTATTACAAGGCAGGCAAAAAATATACTATGTATAAAAGCTATACTCCAATTTATATTTTCTATCTTTCTTATTTTTCCCTTCTATCTTCTTTAGAGTAAACCTCTATCTTACCTGTTTATGTAGCAAAGTGACCAGTAATCCTCTAATTCAAGCCACATGTGATGCATGTTTAACAACAGATTCCATCACAAGATGTTATTTCTAACACTGATCAGTTTGATAATGATTTTCTTGCATTTGTGACTCAGTCACTATCCAAACAAGTTTCATTTTTAACAGCAGAGATTTATTTTTATCTTTTGAAGCTATTTATTATTATTTTAAATGCAGCAGATTTTGTTGTAATGGTCCTCTTGAAAGGTGATAATATATAGATTTTCTCTTGCTTGTTTCAAGCTTCTTCTTGTGCTGTCCTGCAATCCTATGAATGAAAATGAAATTAAACTTTCATTTAAAGGCACAACTGGCCTGCAGTACCTGAAGCTGTTATGAAACTGAATAATGTCTGCACTGATGGGTGGCCTTAGAAATAGAACTTCTGTCAATTGAATTGCAAATGGGAGTCCCAGGCCTGTCTTAGTGGAGGCCCAAATGAGTCTAAGAATTCTAAATACATACTGTTAAGCTAAGTTCAGAAGGGTATTAAAAATAATGTGTGCATTTGATTGTAAATCAGTTGTAAAAAAAAAAAAAAGAATATTCTAAGCAAAACGGTGGTAATTTTAAGTTACTTCAACCATCCCCGGGATTCATGAAGCTTGCGCCAGGTGCAGTCATAGCATTGGTGTTCTAACAACAAATATGGCCACCAAGCGATTCAGGTACAAGCTGTTTCCACATGCACTACCTGCGTACGCTACGCCCGCACAACTCCCGAGCCCTGAATGCTAATTACCCCATGTACAGCAATGTAGCATGCAAATAAAGGCATGTAGCGATTCAGGAAGTTGTGCAGGTGTGGTGTAAGCATGTAGAAATATAAACCATTGAAAACAGTTTACATTTTTGCAAACATAAAATCGGAGCCATGACAGCCGACCAAGCACATGTATTATATTGTTAATATATCGAATGGCTAAATATATAACCATTGGCATAATAATCATGGGCAAAATATAAAATGAACATTTAATACATATAGTCGCACTATCGCGACATGGAAATGCAGGGCAGCGGTGCGCAAAGGGGATCGCAAGGAATATATAAAAATATAGAATAAAACTGCAATGAAACACATATCATAATTTTCCCATAATAGTCAATGGCAGGCATGCTACACCATACTATGGCGTAAGGGTTGCTAAAAGGCAGTGACAGTGTTATGCGCAGTAGCTAGGAATTAGTAGGCAATGCCATGCAAATGAGAGGAGTAATAGTGAATCGCAGATTCCCCGCTGGTGTAAGGATGTGCCTCACAGCATAGCATTATAACACCGAGGTGTGCCCTTGAGATAAAGATGACATCAACAGATGGGTGTGTCACCATTGCTGTAAGCACATTGGAGCATTGCTAAACTGGTTTTCCCTTAGCTAGGCAAAGCTGCAGGATAGGGGTGTGTCGAATTGGTCATAGCTATGCTTAGCTGAGAGTACACAAGGTGACCGAGTATGCATGTGAATGGATATGAATACGCATGTAAACCCAGTAAACGGGTTTGCGCGGCACACACTGCAGCTGAAACAGGAAGGATCTAGGAAAGAAATAAGGAAATGCTGCAGCAGTGAAATTGGAGTAAAAGATGACTAATTAACACCTAGGAGTCTACAGTGGGCCATTGACAACAGCTAACAAGGCTGCAAGCAGCTATCTGCAGAACAGGAAAGGGGAGGTGCTGTACTGCAAAGAAAACAGTAAAGTGTCAAAGCAGAACAAAGCTGATTTGCAGTATATCAGCTACAAGGCACATTTTGCCATGACTGGGTAGGGAAAGTACAAAACAAGAAAGACGGCAGGTGGATGCATGTCTGATAATGAAAGGGGATCCCGGTTTAAAAGTGAATTAAAGGGCAACAGATTAATCAAGGCAGGCAAGTAGATCTCCACAGTAAAGGCCCCACACTTGCAAAACCCATAATTAAGACATACTGCAGCTGGAATAGCTCATACACACACACTGACATAAGCAGCATTCATAACACAATAGTATAAAGTGTGAAAGCACCTCACACACATTTCAGTATTCCCATACACTCTGCACCAGTGGTGTATACAGACGGGGATCTTTTAGTATGTACATGTTAGTGGCTGCCATAGCTTTGATCCACCAGCATCTATTGAAGACTGAAGGTGGTGTGGAGGATGATGCACAGGACCACCTCAGGCACCAGAGGAGGAGGAGAGTGTTCAGATCCAGGGTAAATTACCAGGGGCTACATGATCTGGAGATAGTAGAGCATTACAGGTTGGACAGGGACATCCTACAGCAACTTGGGGAGCTGTGCTGGCCATGCCTCAGAGTCAGAACAAACAGAGGGGAACCCATCCCAGTGGATATGAAGGTATGTGTAAGCCTAAGAATACTAGTTGCATGTACCTTTCAAAGTCCAACTGGGGATATCATGGGGATCTCACAGGCATCAGCATCCAGGGTACTACACCAGTTCCTGGATGCCATGTTACCACTTGCCAATGAGCACATATACTCCCCCCGAACGCAGGAGGAGTTGGCCAGCAATATGCATCTCTTCCACTGTGTAGCAGAATACCCGGAGTTACTGGGTGCAATAGACTGCATGCACATACACATCAAGTCACCACCCGGTGAGCAGGGTAGGTGCTACATAAACTGCAAGGGATACCCCTCCATCAACTGCCAGGTTGTGTGCAATGCCCAGGCCATTATCATGGATGTGTGTGCTGGCAGCCCTGGAAGCTATCACAACTCCCACATCTAGCATGCCTCACAGCTGTATCAGTTATTTGCCAGGGGGGACATCCCAAATGTCCACCTGGTGGGGGATGCTGGCTATGCACTGGAACCGTGGATGATGACTCCCATCAGAAATGCACACACACCCATGCAGGAATGCCATAATGAGGCACACGCACAAACCAGAATCATCATAGAGCATGTGTTTGGGATGCTGAAATCACGATTCCATTGCTTGGAAATATCTGTGGAGCCTTGCAGTACTCTCCAGGCACGTGTGACCACATCTTCATTCTGTGTGCCATGCTGCACAGTATGGTCCTGTGGAAACAGCTGCAGCAGGGACAGAATGGTGAAGGCCCTCACAGCCCACCACCATTGCCAAGGACCCCACAGGCACAGAGGTACTCAGACCGCGAACACCCTGAGCCAGCCCCAGTAGGCAGATGGAGGCATGCCCAGTATGCCCATGCCTTGGCAAAGATGGACTGTATAGCACACACACTGACAGTGTAGGCACCTAGGGACTGACACCTTTCTCCACCTGCACACACAGTAAAAATGGATGGCACACACACAAGACTACCTGTAAATTGTCATGTATAGGCAGTCTACTGTGTGCATTCAACATAGGCAGCCCTCAACTATTGCACATACAACTGTCATTGCCACAAGGTAAGTCAACACCTGATCAGTAAATTAAGCTATCAGCATATGCAGATACTGTATGTATAGATTCATAGGTAGGTACTTGGCCAACTGCCAGAGGCCATTCATAAGCCCAGCCAAAATGTGTCAGCTTTTGCCACCCCATCGATTCATTAACTGTTCCTCTGTGGGGCAGAGCCAATGGCGGGATCCCTGGGGTGCATCTACTGTTCCCCATCCACTCTTCAAGGTTTCTCTTGCACAGTGTTAGTAAGGGGCTCCGTGCTATCGGGCTGCCGGACTGCAGCCCCCTCAACCAAAAAAAAAAGAAAGAAGAAAGAAAAAAAATATTTTTAAAATTCGCGGACTCCGCGCATGCGCAGTAGTCCAGACTACTGCGAGTCTACTGCGCATGCTCGCGGCAGTCCGGCAATCCAGGTAGGGGAACATAGGAGACGTCTGTGCACTTTTAAAGTGCACAGACTCGCTGGGAAAACGCGTCGGGACCGGACTGCAACAGCAGCAGTCAGCGTCGGGACTGAGGAGTAGGGTTTGGATTGCGGGAATCTCGCGGGACTATGGAGTATTGCGCGGGCATTTGGATTAACGTTATGGGGAATGGGCAGCAAGGACAGGTAAGTGTGTTATATATTTTAGTCTAGAATGGTAGGGAAGTGTGTGAATGAATATTTGAATGGCCTAGTGTGTGTGTTTATTGTTTAGTAGGGAAGTGTGTGAATGAATATTTGAATGGCCTAGTGTGTGTGTTTATTGTTTAGTAGGGAAGTGTGTGAATGAATATTTGAATGGCCTGGTGTGTGTGTTTATTGTTTAGTAGGGAAGTGTGTGAATGAATATTTGAATGGCCTGGTGTGTGTGTTTATTGTTTAGTAGGAAAGTGTGTGAATGAATATTTGAATGGCCTGATGTGTGTGTTTATTGTTTAGTAGGGAAGTGTGTGAATGAATATTTGAATGGCCTGGTGTGTGTGTTTATTGTTTAGTAGGGAAGTGTGTGAATGAATATTTGAATGGCCTGGTGTGTGTGTTTATTGTTTAGTAGGGAAGTGTGTGAATGAATATTTGAATGGCCTGGTGTGTGTGTTTATTGTTTAGTAGGGAAGTGTGTGAATGAATATTTGAATGGCCTGGTGTGTGTGTTTATTGTTTAGTAGGGAAGTGTGTGAATGAATATTTGAATGGCCTGGTGTGTGTGTTTATTGTTTAGTATGGAAGTGTGTGAATGAATATTTGAATGGCCTGGTGTGTGTGTTTATTGTTTCGTAAGGAAGTGTGTGAATGAATATTTGAATGGCCTGGTGTGTGTGTTTATTGTTTAGTAGGGTGTGTGTGTGTGTGTGTGTGTGTGTGTGTGTGTGTGTGTGTGTGTGTGTGTGTGTGTGTGTGTGTGTGTGAGAAAATGCCCCAGGTGCTCATGGTGGTGTGGTAGGGAATACCTCAGGCTTGAACCCTGTACCCTGTATGCAGGTGTTAAAGACTTGAGTTCCCTACCCACCACCATTTGTAAAAAAATTGCAGATTTTTGCCTCATATTTGATCTGATCTGTTCCTCATAATATCTGTGGTTTGTAAATGTTTTAATGCTTGATATTTTATGGTGTAGTAGTAGCATTGTTGCCTCACTGCTGCAGGTTCTCAGGTTTGATTCTTGGCTGGGGTTCCTTCTTTGTGGGGTCTGTATCTTCTCCCTGTGTTTGTGTGGGTTTGCTTTTGTGTCCTCCCATGTTACAAAGACATGTCTGCATTATTTCTTCCTGGGCCTCTGATGAAAATTGTTTGTTCCAAGTCAGACTGTCCTGATTAACAAATGTTAAATAAAATTGACAGGCATTTGAATTTCAGACTTCAGGTTTCTGAATGTTTAATTCCTTGCATAATTGATGGTGCAATGGTAGTATTGTTGCCTCACAGCTATAGGTTTTCTGGTTTGATTCTTGGTTGGGGTGGCTTCTGTGTGGAGTCTGCATCTCCTCCCTGTGTTTGTGTGGATTTGCTCTGGTGCCCTGTCATTTTACAAAGACGTGCCTGCAGTATTAATCCCTGCGTCTCTGCTGAAAATTGGTTTTGTTCTGTCCGCAGTAAAATTGACCGGCATTTGAATTTCAAACTTCATGTTCTTCAGAATACATAGTAGCACAACCTTTTTTTTAGCAATTTTCTAAGTTTATAAGATGAATATTTTAAATTTGTCCCTATTTTTGGGACTGTATTCCCCCATTATTGGCTTCGTCCAGGTTTTTGTGCTAAGGTTGACAGCTATGGCAAGAACTGAATATGTTTGAGGGCTGTATTCCCTCATTACTGGGTTTGTCCAGGTGTTTTGTACTAAGAGGTTGACAGCTATGGTGAGAACTGAATTCACTAAATGATAGCCATTTAAGTTTCAGTCTTCCTCTCTTTTACAAAGCAGCTGATGTGACGTAGTGGTATGTTACTCTGACTGTTTTTTGCTCAGGGACCTTGGCAGTAAAATATATGGTGGCAACACAACATTTTATTCTAGCAACTTTCCAAGATTATACAAGCAATGTTTAATGTGTCCTTGGTTTTTGGGCTTTTGACCCCCCCCCCCCATGCAGTTGAGTATTGAGTAGATTTTACAAGGAGCTGAGAGCTGCAGGGGAATAGAAGTTTACTGCTATGCCTAGTTAATACTATAGCACAACAGGTTGTATACTTGCTTTTGATGCAGAAGGCTGTGGGTTCTACTCCCACAAGGGGTGGATGCTGCCATACTCAGAATGTTCTCCTTGGTGAAGATACTAACTATGAGCTCGTTATCAATTTGCCATCCATTTCCTCTTGCAATATTATTACTAGCTTATCATTTTTTAATGTAATATAGGCAATTTATTCCTGAGGGGCAACAGACACTTTATTTTTCGATGAAACCATGAAATATAAAGGTGATTGCTAGCAGCAACCGCTTCATTAGTTACATATTTCTTTAATGTGGAATTATTTAGATGACTTACTTCAGAGATTGTGCATATTTACTGATAATGGACTGTAGAATTGTGCATATTTACTGATAAAGGTGGACTGTAGAATTGTGCATATTTACTGATAATGGTGGACTGTAGAATTGTGCATATTTACTAATAATGGTGGACTGTGGAATTGTGCATATTTACTAATAATGGTGGAATGTAGAATTGTGCATATTTACTAATAATGGTGGACTGTAGAATTGTGTATATTTACTAATAATGGTGGACTGTGGAAGTCTGAGTAGACTTTTTATGATAAATGTTCTCAACAGGGCAGTTTTGCCATTAAGGGTGCATATGGTTTGTTTCACTGCTTACTGGAAAAAATGTTCAAATCAAATTTAAAACACCCTCTAACAAGTGTACTGTATTGTACAAGGAATATAATTTTAGTACAATGAGGAAGGTGTACCAAATAGCACATGTATGTTTCATATGCAAGGGGCCTATGATTCGAAAACAGCCCAAAATTAATCTTTATCTGCCACTGGCAAAATGTATTTTCTTTGAATGTGGGTTTCAATGCTGTTTCAATGAATGTGAGTTTCAAGGGCAGAGAAGTTTTAATGCTAAGTTTTCATTGTGAGACTGCATTGCTTTGTTTAACAGATGACTTGGTGTTTGTGCTGTAAAATACAAAATAAAACTTTCAAATGAAGTCCAACTTATCATAGAAGTAAAGCAGTATGCACATTAGTGTTTATGGTAAATGGAGTGAAATGGCCAAGTAATGGTTCATTGGAATGGCTGCAGAGGCTCCATTCAACCATTATTTTGTCAGGGGGGGAAGGGCAGCAAACTCAGACCGGCCCAGCTGAACTATACCTCCCAACTGTCCAGATTTTCAAAGAATGTATAGATTTTTGCTTCTTATTTTTAGTTTGTTCATAAAATTTGTAGTTTTAATTCCTAAATGATTTGCCAGAAGTCACTAAATAATAAGTTTCAGACTTCATAACCTTCAGAAAAATGCATGTTAAAGTAAGAGCTGTTCTATCAACTGTCTCAATTTATACAAGAGCAATTTTAGTACTGTTTATATGTGCCCCCAATATATTTGGCCTTGTTCAGATTTACTGCATTAACAGGTTGAGAGGTACATGCAAATAAATTGCTTTATAGAATTAGGCATAGCCAACCTCTCAACTGTCCCCAATTTTTGGCTCAAAATGTTGCTCTTCCCCTAATAATCCCTCCATAAAATAGCAATTTTGGAAGAAAACATGGAGGGTTTACAATTAAGAAATAACTGTAATAATCAAAGTTATCGATTACTTGAAATGCATGTAGATTCTTTTATTTTGTCAGCTGCTCAAGGTAGCAGTACTAATATTAAAGTGTCCCTTCTTTGACAGGTAGCAGCTGTATTGTGTGTCTATTTTATATTTTTGCATCACATTTTTGGTCCATTTTTCATAAAATTGTGTTTTTTGGCAAATTAGTGACAAATCACTAAAGACTGAAGTTAGAAAATGACAGACATTTGAGTTTCAGATTTTATACCCTTCAGAAAATTCATACTAATGCAAGACCTATTCTATTATCTTTATAAGTTTATTAGAGCAATATTTAAAAATTGTCCTTATTGTTGGGCCTTTGTCCTACTTCTGTGTATGGCTTTGTCCAGATTTCTTGCTCTTGAGGTTGAGAGGTATGACAAATGAAATGTGTCAGGGCCATCACAGTCAGCCAGAGAGATTTCAAATTGTGACATGCTTGTTGCACCCCACTCCCCCATGTAGTGACTCTGGATGTGTCCAAGCAAGGCAAGGAGTAGTTGTATCTACCTTGGATGGGGAGGACACACTGCATAAGTACTACAGTAGCTTTTCATCTGTTCTTGATTTTGCAGAATGGTCTGGTTTCTGTCATATTTTTGTACTGTTGATTTATGCTTATTACTCAGTGCCTGTTGCTCTGTGTTTAAGTAGCAATGCTTTAATGACCATAAGGTAAGCTTGTCTGACATCGTAAGATGCAAGTAAGCTTTAATAAGCATAATGTTAAAGAATTGCCAACATTGAAAGTCTTTCTGTTGTTGCCATGCAGAAAATACTTGACTAGATAATGTATAAGCCTTGGGTATTAAAGGACAGGATTCCATTATTTTAAAAAGCTCATTACACTTGTTGGAGACTTCCAGTCATCTCTACAGACTTTACCCGTAAACTAAACAGAATGCCAATCATGTGTGGTCCATAACCTGTACAGTAATCTTTTAAGCAATGTATCTTGAGCTTGTTTCTTGCTTGCTTTTCATTTTTTACTTTTATCATGTTTTCCCCATGAAACAAGTTGTCAGGCAGCAGGTCTTTTTTGGATAAGAAACATTTTTACAAGTGGGGGCATCACATAGATTTCTACTTTCAGCATGTTACTTGGTACTTTAATAAAGCTGAATATATTATAATTAGAACTGCAGTGCAAGGAGAAGTGGTTTGAGTTGAGTGCTTCTGGTTTTCTTATACTTGATTTTGACTGGCATTCCAGTAATGTATTTAAAAAGTAATTTATTTTTTCATGCCTCACAGCCTTTTGTTTCCATCTAGATATTAAGTAAGCTGTCATGCAGCCAATGCATTGAAATATTTTTATTCTTCTACACTTATTTTTGTCTTGATTGGACTTTCATAATGATGGTTTGCCACCCAGGGCAGCGTATTTAATTAAAGTTAGTTTTTTGTGGTTTTTCTGCATAGCCCCTCCCCTTTATGGTTGACCACACCCCTTCCCCTTGACCCCACCCATTCAGCTGTCTCCTGCAGCCCCCCTGTGATTTGAAGTCACCAGCCGCCACTGTAGTTAGGGATGTTGTTCCAAAGTATGGGGAGTGTCTGTGACAGGAATCTGTGCCTCCAGCATCTTCCAATTATTGTTGTGGTAAGGTTCAGCTCACTACAGTATGTGGCTCACTGTGACATGGATTCCCCTAGGTGGAACATATCCATCAAGCCTGATTTTGACATGGCTGTGTTGGCCAGCAGAGATCATCTCTGGGTAAACGAGATGCCACTGAGTAAAGCAGGAGTTTATTCAGTCTGGCTGCATAGGCCATATGTTGGGGGCCAGTATTCCTCTTGGCGAGGTACATTCATGTACCCCCCAGTTGTTGGAAGTGACTCCTGAGGTACATCCCACATGGGTTTTTATACCCTATGATGGGACTGATGAGTGATGAGTAAAGGGGCACTATAACCCCAGTATGTCTAGATGGGAATCATTTAGTAATCAGATGGCCTACATAGAAGGATGTCCTAACTACTGTGGAGATATGATTGTCAAAGGGGAGATCACTATCTACTGTAGTCCCCAGATTCCCCATTACCTCATCCATATTAAAGTGGCTGCCACTTATGTGTTAATATGTGGGTGCCAATTCCGCAATGGAATGACCATGCAGTTAGTGGCACTTGGCTGGAGGCTGTGACGTTGACACCCTGTGACGTTCTCTGTGAGGCCCCTTGAGGGATGTCTGTGTCAGCTGGACTATCAATCATGGCTCCCAGTTTGCAGTCATTGTCAAACATGGTGTGCCGTAGTCCACCTGTGTTTGCCTGTACCTCTGAGATGTATATGCCAAACAGAAGGGCTCCCAGGAATGAGTCCTGTGGGACACTAGTCGTGACTGGTCAAGAGTTGGACCTGGAGACTGCTAGTTGTACCATGTGGGTTCTGTGTGTAAGCCCGTTGGCAACCCATCCTGTGATGTATGGGTGTATGTACAGGCTGGTGTGTTTATCAATAATACCTGAGTTGGGTATGGTGTCAAAAGCCTTGATGAGGTCCAGGTAGTATGATCTAATGTAAACGAGATAGTAGCCTCAATAAAGGGCACAAATAACTAGAAATAAAAATAAAAATCCACGGCCACTGCACACCAATAGCTGAAGGATCCTGTAGTATCCAAGATGGAATAAATCAATGCCAGGACATCAAAGTAATCCACAACCACGAAATATAATATATATGTATGTTTTAAAGAAATGTTTTATTCAAGCTTTATATATATGCCTATAATTCTATTAATAAAAACATACAACAATTCTGATATCAAATATCAACACTGATACTAAAAATAAAATAAAATAGAATAAAACATTTCTTTAAAACATACATATATATTATATTAGATATTTCCTGATTTTATAATATGAATTATTGATAATGTGTATTAACTAATTGTTATGCAAAGGCCCATTGGGTGGGTGTATATGTTTAAATGTTTAAATGTTTTAATTGTTCAATTGTTTAATTGTTTTAATTGCTTACAGATTTTAGTATTTAAATGAGGGTTATTGTTATGGCCATTCGACTCTGATGATGCCTTGTAAGGTGAAAGCGCTAAGTCTGTCATTAAATATTTCGTGGTTGTGGATTACTTTGATGTCCTGGCATTGATTTATTCCATCTTGGATACTACAGGATCCTTCAGCTATTGGTGTGCAGTGGCCGTGGATTTTAATTTTTATTTCTAGTATGATCTAATGTCTTGGTCACTGTATGTAAGACATCAAACAGGTTCAGTAGGCATAAACTGCACTCAGCCAAGCTGACCTGGGTTGGGACACGTGCTTGGAGGTTACCAATTTCTTTGTTAATGAGTGCCATGAGGATGAGAACCATACCATTGCAGACCAGGCTAGTCAGGCTTATGGGGTGGTAGTTACCATGGTCAGTTGTGATTACACCTTGATGGAGTGGAATAACCATTGCCATGCACCATTGTATGGGCATGTAGCCTGTGGAGAGGCTAAGGTTGGAAAGCTTAATCAGGTGGGGGATCAGGTTGTCTTGTACAGTTTGCAAGATGCAGTCTGGGACAACATCTGCCTCCATTGATGCTGTATTATGCTGTTAGAGAGGGCCATTTCCACCTGCGTGTCTCTGATGTGTGGGATACTGTACCTTTTGGGTAGTGTTGTGGGCTCTTTAGGGAGTGAAGTATGCACTGAATGTATCTGCAAGGATGTTGGTGATATCAGTAGGGTCAGCATATTTTGTGCTATATTTCACCGGCACAGTGCAAATCTATGTGCCACCACCTAGATCCTTGACATAGCCAAAGAAGACTTTATGGTTATCTTTCGAATCCTTGCGTATTCTCCTGCTGATGTTAGCCTTGGATGATGTCATGAGGGACCTACGTATCATACTAATTGTGGTCAGGGATGTCTGCCCTTCGTGGGATTTGCTGTTTGTCTGGAACACTGTCCTACTTCTTTAGTATAGCCTGTTTATTTTAGAGATTCCCCAGACTGGTATCCTTGTCTAGGAGGAGTGAGTCTTGGTTTACCAGTGATGGTACGATCCATACATCCATGTAGGTGCTTATAGACTGCATTTGTAAATCTGTCTGTATCTTGAGCAGTGTTACCCCTTAGCATGGGGGCTGTGAAACCCCCCACCCCTGTCACTAGTAGTGTAAATTTAGCTGTAGGAAAGGTATACACTGTGGTATCTGAGGGCGAGGGAGATGCTTGGGTGTGGAAACAGTGAATAGTTCATGGTCAGATCTAACCAGTGACCGGTTAACCTCCACTGTGGTGCACCTGTTGCCCATGTTGGTGATGACCACTTCTAGTAGTTTCCACCCCATGTTAGGGAGATTACCACGTGATACAGGGCATATGAGGTGATAAATTCCAGGAAGCGCTGGGCCTGGAAGTGAGTACTAGCGTAAGTTTCCCAGTTAATGGTATGGAAGTTGACATCGACCAATGCCAGGGTGTGCATTAGGACTGTCATGTTCTCCACTGTCTCCAGGTAGGTGGAGTGGTGGTTCTGGGTCATGGAGGGTTATCTGTAGTAGGCCACAATTTACATTGCAGTTGTGGCTGATGTTAGCTGCACATACATGATCTCAGAGGTATCATGCTGCCCCACTAAACTGGAGGTGTAGGTATCCCTGATGAATATGGATACAGCCTTTCTATGTCTGTGTCAGTCCATGTTCTGTGGCTGAAATGTATGGTATGGGTTGTCTGGTAGTGCTGGTGTGCTCTCAGGAACCTTAAGACAGATCTCAGTTACTGCACAGATGTTGATGTTGTCCATCCTGAGGAGTGCTGTGAGTGCATGCATGTTGTGATCACAACCTCTGGTGTTGAATAGCATAACCCTAATTGAATCTGCTATTGTGACATTTATGGAGCTGATATTCACCTTTGAGACTCTCCTAAATAAGGCACCATGGGGGCGCCAATAGCCTTGGCCAGTATTCCAAAGCCTAAGGCTGACACTTAGGCCGGTATGGTATTGTTGCATGCTTATTCCTCATCTGTGCTTGTTTTTCATCTCTCCTGTAGGTAACCTACTTGTAAGCAATAGAAAGCCTTAAACTTATACAAGTCTTCTAGCTTCCAAGATAGGCTTTTGGAGTGACTAAGTATCAGTGTTCCGTATGTTCTTGCTGTAATTAACTGTTTCCTGACTACATGGTGATTTCTCACTGTATATTGTGATCTGAAGGTCTGTTTATTCACATATTATGGCTGTGATGGCCTGCACTTTAGAGGCTCACAGATAGCCTACTACCTATCTGACCAAGGGTAATTAGAAGCATAGCTACAGTGTGTTGGCTTTCCCCGCACCATTGATGAAGTAACTGAGCCTCTGTCAAGCATAGCCAATGAAGCAATTCCAGGCAGAGTTGCTGATAGCTGTTGAAGACTGTGGTTGTGCAGGGTGATAGGGGTACTTAGTGATCTAAAGAGGGCATGTTAATGTGACAATTCAACACCATTCAATTCCCCCAACAGATCTCGCAGCTATTAAACTGGACAGGCTCCCCCACCCCCTGGCTGTATGGTCCTGGGGCACATGATCCCAGGGGTGTATATTTTATTGTCCATTCATACAACAAGGTTTCCCTTGAAGTGTCAGTGAGGGGCTATGCCTAATGTTCTTAGGAATGTAATGTATTGTCTCACAGTACATTTTTTATATGTTGTTATTTCAAGAATACGTGAAGCTCAGTGAGTTTGGGGGCCTCTGCTCTCTGCTTAGCTTAGCTTACACATAGAAATAATCTAAATAGGAAACAGGCAGAACCAAAGTTAATGTCAACAGTGTAATGGCTACAGCATCTGCATAGTATCTGTGCATTCAAGGTTCCAATCCCGATAAAGGCAGGGATGTCTATCATGTTCAAAAGTATACCTTAACCACAGCTTGCATATATAGATAGTAATCGTATGTATAATAAACATTAGAAACACCCATATAAACCCATGTGTGCTGGAGAGTACAATCAACAGAGAATGTAATGCTATGTCAGCACATAGTGAGATGTTACTTCACTGACATGTATATATCCTGAGTGGTTAGCGGATGTGGCTGTGTTTGCATGCACAGGTTATATGTTACAAAGTTTGTTTAACTGTGTTTAACTGCTGCTATAATGTCACACAAACACTTTTAAACATGCTTACAGCTGCTTAAATGAGCCTTATTCTGGAGTAAAAAGGATTTCTAAAGCATCACAGATGTTGAACCCTGGACCATGCACACTATAGTCATGGGACTTACCACTAAGCCATCTGAGCTGTATACATGTTTCGTGGTCTTGAGACTACACCTTATACCATATGCATTTCACTGTAATGATCACAAATGGGACAGTCACTTTGTGTACATATATATATATATATATATATATATATATATATATATATATATATATATATATATATATATATATATATATATATATATATATATATATATATATATATATATATGACACAGTTACATCAATAGCCATATGTATAAACATCTATGAGCACACTTTGTGACACAGAAGCACTCCAAAGGAATTGGAGTGTACACAAAACACATGGAGCTCTGGTATTATAACAATATTAACCTAATTCTCCATAGAAGGGGTGGTTGTTGTGTATGTGAAGATTGGGGTGGGGGAGGAATGATGGGTAATGCAATCATGCATCAAGGAGGGCCTGGGTCGGATGTCTAATAAGTGAACTGGAGGGGTATACATGGAGTATGGGGACAATATAAAAAGGACACAAAACAAGAACCTTTCTCATTCATAATACATCCTGTCATGTCACATTGCAACACCTAATTTCACAAACATATGAACATTAACATGTATCAGACATATGTACACCAACTGACTGTCACGTTTGTTTTCAGTAGTGAGGAATGCCTGTAGTAAAATGTATATTCTAAACACAATAACATTTGCACATATCTCAGATGCCTTAGTGGTAAAGTCAGTAACTGTGGTGTTCATGGTCCCGGGTTCAAGGGCTGTTAGGTTATTTTGAGGGCCAGAATAAGGGCTGCTGGATGCAGGTTGATTAAAGCACTCTTAAGCAGTTATAAGTGGGTTTCCATGGGTTTGCGTGACGGTAAGTGGCGCTGAAACACGGTAAACGGAGAAGCACTTCACAGGTTTAAACTTTGCTTAACATCACGCAGACCATGGGAAAACCTGCTTACAACCGCATAAATGTGCATTTTTCACACTTTCCCTACCAGTGCCTACTCTGAGAGGTAAAATAATATCACCTTCCTAGAGTAGAACCCGCAACCACGTACTCCATCCTCAGAGTAACCCAACACTAAGCTACCTGGGATGTACCTATCCCAGTTGTGAATGCAGACAGGTTAAAACACAAAAGGGAGGAATATGTTGAAATAGGACAACCCGCCATGTACCCAATTAAAGGTGTATGCTCATATATCTATATCTATATATATATATATATATATATATATATATATATATATATATATAGGGTCTATATTATATCCTCGAATGCTTAAAAAAGCGAACGCTGATTGATTTAACTTATTTTTGCAAAACTGCAAAATATTGAAGCAGCAGAAACTCAAATTTTTTCCTAGGGAAAGAATTCAGTTGTCCATTTCGGTTGCTTTGGTATTTTCAGTGTTATGGTGGAAAGTTACCGGTTGGATACAGGTAAGTGTGCGATTGTGTGGATGTGAGTGTTAGGGTGATTTAGTTGAGTTAGGGTTAGGGCTCGGGTTAGGTGTGTGTGCGACTGAGTGGACATGAGGGTTAGGGCAGATTTAAGTGAGTTAGGGTTAGGGAGCGGGTGAGGTGAGTGTGCGATAGTGACGGACCTTAGGGTTAGGGTTTGGGTTAAGGTAAGTGGGTAGTTAGTGGTGTGTGCATAGTTTAGTGTAGGGTTAGGTATCAGATTTTAGGTGTATGTGTGTGGATTTCTGTTTGTTTGGTGTGCTTGTGTTGTGTGTATGTGTTTTGGATCAGCGTTTTTTTCCCCGGGAAAAAAAATCGCTGATCTGACAGTTCGAGATTGTAAGCTTTCGCTTAAATTAGGTCGATCAATCAGCGTTCGCTTTTTTAAGCATTCGATGATATAATATAGACCCTATATATATATATATATATATATATATATATATATATAGAGAGAGAGAGACAGAGAGAGATACATAGAGACATGTCGATATATACAGGTCTACATATATATGTAGATATATAGATAGGTTAAAAACATCTACACATCTATGGAGGTACAGATAAACGTATGCAATAATATATATATATCTATATACATATACACACACACATTTTATATATATATATATATATATATATATATATATATACATATATATATATATATATATATATATATATATATTTGTGTCTTTCGGCTTTTCCTGGTTAGGGGTCACCACAGCTGAACTCTGTTCTGCTAATGATTGGTAGTTAATTTTTACATGCCGTGGTACCAGCCCTGTCGCACAACCTTCAACGAAGGTATGCCCATTCACGCATGTCTCCACGCAGAAGTTGCTCTAGCTGAGAATCAAACCAGACAGCGTCTTACTGTGAGGCGACTACGCTACCGCAGCACCACCACTGTGGGATATATATATGCATATATAATACAAATAAAAATAACTAAAAATAAAATAAAAATATATATATATATATATATATATATATATATATATATATATATATATATATCTGCACACATACATACATGTCTGCCGACAGCATCTGAAGTGTTCATATCTGAGTATAACATGGACCATAGCAATCACACATTCCACCCCCCCAAAACAATATGAACATAACGTATGAAGAGTATATGCCAATGCACTATTACAAATATGTTCTATGGACACAGTCATTAACACAGCTGCAATGACTGCAAATATCCATGACAGAAATACACAGACAGCTTTCATTTTGCAAAACTTTATTACATTCCGATGTATTGCCAAAAGGATTCAAGGACTAACAGTACCTGCATGCTATACAGGAAGCATTTAACAGTGCCTTAATGAATCAGCCTGCAATTACCATAGTATTAGTCCACTAAGGGATAGGTGTTCACATAGGGAAAGAACACCCACACACATATAGATGTTGTATAAAAGGGGGTTCCTACACACCTGCATGTGCTATTTACACCCACCAACATCTACCCCACAACCAAAATAATTACATCAATACATACTGTCATACCATAACCAATTATTCAACTACTGTACAACATCTGCTGAAACCTTAACATATCTGGACACAGACACATTAATGGCCCCATGTGAAATAGTTGCTGTTGTACAACTGAACAGTTGCTGATGCAACAGGGTTTGTATGAACTAATCCCATTTCAGACAGTTGAAAGGTTTGTACACCAGGAAGTGTTACTGAGCACTGATTATCAGCACAGCATGATACACAGTAACACCAAACTAAATATGTCTGATAAGCACACTGTAAACCCCCTAACATTATATGCATAGCTATGCAGCCTTGAGCTGGTCGAACAACCTGGCCAGACTGAAACATATGCAGAAGTATTAGGTACAGACAAAACCCTGCACAAGTAGCAATGTTCAGAAATATAACAGCAGTACTCACATTTAGACCAAATCCTCTAGACATTACACACAATATATTACTGTTTGTCTCCATACAGCTGTTGCAATAGATTTAAAACAACACTTCCACGCATTCTTCCTCACAAGTAAGGCAAAGGGACAATGCTCAAGTGGAGTACTCAGTTATATGCCCCACACATTGTTTGGGATGCAGCTACAGGGGTAAGCTGGAAAGCAGCCCAGTCTACAGCCATGACTGGACTGGACAGTCATGAGGTGTAGGTTAACCCATGCATTTCATCAAGACAACCAACACATACCCTTATCAAAGTAAGTAAGGGCACACACACACACTAACAGAAATCACACACATTCACAGATGCTTCTAAGTATCTTGCCAAATAAGTGACCCCCCTAAGCTGGAAGAGACAGACACCGAAATACACAAACTGTAAGACATAGTTTGCATAATTGTGCCATACCTCAGAACATGTGGCTGGAAACATGCCCAACTGTACTCATTTGTGAATGCAAACTCTAGCACTATGTTACACACCAACCTATATGAGGGCATACATAATATCAGCTGCCTGTCTGCCATGATTAGCCACATACCCATACATTCAGACCACCTTTTGAACTATATACATGGCTCTGGCATATTCCATGTTGTTGTGCAGGACCTGTGATTCAGTAGCCTAGACTGCATGGAAACACATGTAGGAACTGTCAGGTCTTGTAGCCCATGCAGGTATGTCTCAAGGCCTGGGTAGCATTCTGCCATTGGCCAGGATGATACTGCAGTACAGGGACAAAAGGATTGTATTCCATAATTGTCTAGTGCAGTGGTGCAAGTCAAAGGGTATCCAGTATCTGTCTGCCTGGGATAACATGGTTGACAGACCATGATGCTTTGCCAGACATGGCCTGCACCTGTCACCACTGGGAATCTGGATACTGCCTAGGGCTCATGCTTCCCCTATAGTGCCTTCATCATGCACAGTTCAAGTGAAGGTCCACTGCTGTTACAGGAACAGTCAAGCAATAAACTGCGGGTCTCACTACACAATGATACATGCCAGAAACACTATATGGACACATATATGTCAATCCCTAACATGGAGAACATATCTGTGCAGTGGCTGAGACATGTTTCAATGCTCTGGTGAGCACACCTGCATGACCATGTTATAACACATACCTCACCTCTTGCCCATTATCCTTTATTGGAACACAAGTGCTGCAGGCGTGTCCATATCCCTGCAGGATATGTACACCCCCACGCTAGTTGCACTTGCATAACTTCAGATGCATTATGCTGAGCAACTACCTTTGTGCCAAAGTGGAATACAAATTGCACCTTGCGACAGATCACTCACCAGGCCATGGATTTCTCAACTGTCATAATGTGTACCAACACCTGCCCTCAATGCATGTTGGATTCCATCAACCCCAATGGCCTGGAACATAGTAGTCACACAAACAGGGCTAACAGTATGCTACACATAGTCAGTCTCCAATGCCAATGTTATGTTTCCAAAGAGCAGAGTGGTGACTGTCATGGCACCCATGCAGATGGACAATGCATGTGCAAATGCTGAATCCAACACAAATGAACCATAAGCAGTCACATATTTGCAGTGATTGTGCCATTGAAACAGAGACTTATAATATCCAACACTGCTGTTAAATAGAACAATGACCAAAAAAACCAAACGTTGAGAGCAAAAACCTTTATCCAAAAACAAAGCTTTCAGGCCAGAACTCTTTTTCAATGCTTAACAAAAGGTACAATAAAATCACATGTTTAAATACAAGCCCAAGACATCACATGACCCACAGCCATGGTCATATGACCTGAATTAATACAAACTTACAATAAACAGATAAAAAATAGACATGTTATAATAAAACTACATAAAAATATGCTTATTCAATAAAATATCATATCATTCAACATATTCAAAGTATACTTGCTAATATATGTTATTATTTTAATCTTGTATGCTGTATTTTAGTCAAAACAGGCTTTAACGAAACACTTGCATTTAATCCTGGTGCTACATCTGCTGCTAGTCGTACAATCCAATCATATTCTCTATTGTCTAACAAATTACATAGGTCCCCCCCCTTTTTTGACACACTAACAGTGTCTATAACCCTAAACTTAAAAGTGTGAGATATATCATAACTTTTTACATGTTTAGATAATGCATTCGTGTCACTCCCATTCCTTATGTTGGATTTATGTTCTATAATCTTGTCTTTAAGTTTTCTAGTAGTTTTTCCAACATAAAAGGAGGGACAGGTGTCACATGTTGCCAAATAAATAATATTACTTGTTACACAAGTGGCAAAACAGTTAAAGGTATATACTCTTTTTGAAACAGGGTGAACAAATGTGTTTATAGGACTTGATGGATCACACTGTTGTAAAATGTCTACACAGCAACTACAATTATAACAGGAGAAAGTACCCTTCCTTGATACACCAAGGGATGTAGAGTTTACTTTATCAAAGTCCTTATATGCTAACATACTTTTTATTGTCTTCATGTTTCTATATGAGAAACACGCTCTATCCCCCACAACCATTCTGATATCATCCTGTGTAAGAAGGACCTTCCAGTATTTTCTAACTATATCTCTCACCGTGGCAGTCATAGTACTATAAGAAGTTATATACCTTAGACAAACCCTGTCCACACAGTGTATTAGTTATCTGTAGAAATGTAGGTTTGTAAAGGGTATGTCTATTAGATATAATATATTCACTAATGTCTTGTATTATATGCGGTGAATACCCACTATTCTTAAATTCCAAACATGCTTCATTAAGTTGCTTCTTAAAAGCATCATCATCAGTATTGAGTCTACTGATGCGAGCCAATTGCGCCTTGACAATGCCCTTAAACACATGTGGAGCAAGCATACTCGATGCATTTAGGTACCTTCCAGATGATACTTCTTTCTTAAATACTGTGGTGTTAATAACACATTCCCTCTTAATTAATGTAATATCTAGAAAATTAATGGTGCTAGTCGAACATTCATACTTAAACTTTAAAAAACTAGTTGAATTATTCAGAGAACAAATATAATCCTCTAGTTCACTACGAGATCCTTTCCAAAGAAGGAAACAATCATCCACAAATCTTTGATAAAATAACAAATTTTAATTCAGAAACCTCTCACCATCATTTACATACATTCTCTCCCACTGGGAAAGAACCAGGTTGGCATAAGTATTTGCTACTGGTGTGCCCATTGCCACACCAGTTTGCTGTAAATAAAATTTGTTATCAAACAAGAATATATTATTTCTTAGAACTAGATCTAACAACATACAAATGTATTCTATATGTCTGGCTAAAAAAACAGAATATCTCAAAAAAATTCTCTAATGGCATCCAGCCCATAATCATTAGGGATTACAGTAAATAACGATGTGATATCCATTACCACCATATATATATGTTCACAAGTATCTGTAGCTAGACTCATATTCATATGCCAATTCTTGAGCTTAACTAAAACATCACTAGAATCTTTAAGCACTGTGTGACAAAACTTTAATAACGGTTGTAGTTGTCTTTGCAAGTAGAGCGATATGGGTTCAGTAATCCACCCATTTCCAGAGACAATAGGTCTCATCGGGGGATTAACCTGTGACTTATGCAGTTTCGGTATACCATATAATTGCGGCACTACAGGGCACGGTACTGTAAAAAAGTGAAACAGAACCAGGATTCAACCCAACACAAACAAGAAGCCAAACTGCTAGTACCATGCTTTAAACTGTACCACAGAAGGTAGTAACTGTTTCAAGAGTGAACACACATGAGTGTAGGTGATTCCTGGTCAGCCTCAGTAAGATGCAGATACACCATAAAAAAACATACAAAGCTACTGTGAAACTAATCAGCCACATATTATCAGGCCAGGCACAGAGCATTCTATAGCTGTGTCATTAATCGTAATGGCAATGACAAGACCTGCCGTGCACTATGGCATGGGAAGTACTGCACCTACAGAAATAGCACCCATTCATCCAGATAGGGTCTTCAAGAACCCCCCCCCCCCAACAGGTACACTTAGTAATATATCCATGTATACCACAAGGCCCCTGTAATAATGACTATGCAGGTACAAGCTGCTCTCTCTAAAGCCATACATACAGCTTTCATGGGACCTGTCAGCATCCCAGGGTGTATCCTACACAAATGTAAGAACAATCAGCTATCCACATACACATCATGTTCAATCATAGCTCCATGTCAGGCTGTGTACACACCAAATGGTGCACAGCAACAGTTATCACACCCCACAAAGGGGGAGACACCATTGATAATGGTAAATAGTGCACAACTACCCTGCTGAGTCTGGTCTGTAAGGCCATGAACCGTGATCAACATATTTGATGTACTCAGTACAGATGTAGGTGACAGTAGGGTTGATTCACACTGCATATCATGACCTTGCCAGGTCGTAGGACACCATCACCCATACTGTGTTCCAGCTACACTCAGTAAACTAGGTGTATATCCCTATGTCACAGGAGTGGTTGGCAACTGGACTGCTGGCAGAACCAACACTACAGAAGGTGTTTGACTAATACATGCACATCAAAGCAATGCCAGCCACAGTAATACAGGGTTCATTCCTGGTCCTCCCCCTCTTTGTTATCAATATCACACAGACTAACACAGAAGGCATCAGCCTATTGATGTTTGCAAATGACTATGAACTAGGAGCAATAGTTGACTCATTTTGTGCTGCGTTCAACATACAGAAGGGCCTTAGTGTTTCAGATGTGTGGTGTGTGATGTATGGCCACAATCTGACAGCTAAGTATTGCATTGTCATCCCCTATGTTACAAACCCTGTACCCATGAACTACCACCTAGGCAGCGGTCAACATAATGGCAACTGTGTGTATGGGATGCAGCTGGACAGTACTCTTTCCTTATATCGTTACTTCACCATACCAGACAGGTAGTTGTATGGGGCACCCCTAATCATGACAGGGTGCCATCCAGGAATATAGAGATAATTGCTCAGCCATACTCAACAACCATGTGGCCCATAATAAATCGCATATTTCCTTTAAGGGTTATTGTCCATGTGTAGATGGCCTACATTGCCCTTCCCTATCCCTAGCTGCACTATGTAGCATGCAGCCTACCCTGAATAAAGCCATGTCCAACCCAGAGGTGTTTGACATGCTACACTTAACACATCCTGATCCCAAATAAACACATACTTCATGGACATCCACCTTTCTAGCACAAGGATCACAACATGCTTGACAGATCTCTGTCCCATACACTTAACATACTCTTGCCATACTATGCATCCCTGTCCAGTGAAGCTGCACATCGCCCCTCTCTGTGACATGGTGTGATGACCGCATGCCAAATATATCACTAACCCTGTGGATCAGTTCTGTGGCACTACTTGAACTGGCCACTGAAACTTACCTGTCTGTTGCCTACAGCTAGGTAACCTGTCTCCCCATAAATGGCCCAGGGCATATAGCCTACTAGATCACTATGACCATACATGCTATAGTTGATATCAAAGACTGCAAATATCATCAGGCTTGCTATTGTCCTATGTGTTACACATGTGCAACACAGGCAATACATGGCAGGATGCTACACAGCTGTGCAGTGCCATGTAGATCTATATGGCAAAACACATACATGCTTGCAAGTCTACACAGTCACAGATCATGTCCCTAATGGCTATGTATGACTATATATGTGATATATACACAGCATTAAGGTCAATTGCATTAATGTGAACCCACCCAGGCATGTACTGACAGGTAAAGACACCAGTACAGGAAAACAGAATGCCCACGTCAAGACAACATCCACATGGTCATCACATGGTCATCACATGACACACACATATATGGCGATGACATCACATCACCAGTAAGTGTCAAATGTGTGTTACTTATACATGTCAGTGGTGTTAGTGTCATGTAGATTTGCAAAGACATATTTGTAATCTTAATAAATGTGATACACATATGTTCAGCTGTACTTCTGTACTTCTCTGTGAGTTACTGTGACCTGTCTCCATCATTATATCTTCCAGGTATGCTACGTAGTAGGCTGCTGGCATACAGCCACTAAGAGGATGAGGTCTTTGTCCCATACCTTCTCGGCAACCATACAGCACTCTTCAGCTATGTGCCACAGGATGCACTGCAGAGTGATGCCCTGTGGGAGGAACTCTGTAGGAGGGTAAATGATCTTGGCGGTCACAATCGCACCTATCAGCAGGTGCGCCGACACTGCACTGACCTCATAAGATGGGCGAAACAGCGTGCTAATGCAATCGCCAAGGAACAAGGTGCAATAGGTGGGGGGGCCACTTACCCAGCCCCCACTCACACGTGCCAAGGAGCTACTGGCCAACCTGGGGACACCTGCAGACCTCCATCCACAAGCTGTAGCTGGTATTGTGGAGGTGGATGTCTCTCAACCACCGAACCTGGAGTTGCCTGGTAAGCCACTACTGCACATATAACACACCTATATTTCACATAGTTACATGTGTTACTGTACAATATGTAATGTAACATCATATGCAAGACATGTATGCACATATGCTACATACTATAGTCTGCTACTCCGTGTATGCACAGATGTGCATACTCCATAGTATAGTGTATTGTACTGGATTATGTGCTAACATGGACATTGCCCCCTATAGCTATCACACAGTTGTGGATAATGATCTTATTGCTGTGACACTCCTGTTTAGGTACCTCTGGCATTTTGCAGTGACAGCAGCCTGTGTCAGGTGAGATTGTTATTATTTACCAGGCTTGATAATGCACGGAACATATTAATTGCACGCTATCTGCCATAACACACATACATGTAATGTATGGTGGTCCTGTTAACAGACACTGGTCAGACCTGCAATGCATCACAATTGTTACCCATGTGAAACAATTGAAGACTATATGAAACACCTACACTAAACCTTGCAAACTGTCATTGCCAGATGTGTCAACAACAGTGAATACAATGGTGGAGGAGTGTTTCACTGTAGGGACAGGTGCTACATATCAGCATTACACATGTTGGGAATACGAACAGTACTGTACAGAGAGCATATGTGTGTACACACTCTAAATGGGTTGGAACTGGAGTATGACTGGCCCACAGGATACACCCTTGTGGATTATACCCATGCTATGAATGTCACACAATGACATGTGCTATCTGACATGTCCATGACATGTAGTGGGCTGACTGCAGCACTGATCAACTATCCTGCAAAACATGTCTCACATCCCATATATACCACCCTTTGTCTGCATCAGTGGAGCATATGACATCTATGGGTGTATGTCATATGGGATAACACTGACATGTGAAATAAGATGACCATCACAATCATTGGACAGAACATGTGTACACATGGCCATGATAGCCAGAGACATGAAGCAACACACACAGTAGAAGTTATGTACATGTGCGTACACCCTGTTGTACATTGGCTTGACACAATACAACTATGGCCTTTGTGTAATGGTAATATTGCAGATGTGAAACACTAAACATCATACAGGCCTGTGCACAGCTTGTGTAGGAATAACATGAAACCACCACATAACATGTTTAGCCATGTGTGGGCATAGTTGCCAGGCATCAGTAATATGGTTGCAGATGTGCAAGGGTGTCATCCGTATACCCGTCTGTGACCTGTGTCACACATTCCACATTAGGGTTTAGTGTGTATACATTTCAGTGATGTGGGTCACATTCCACATTGGATATGTATTGTATATGAACATAGTCATGGCTATGAACTGTGTCAGTAGCTCACACTGTATGGCAATTGTGAAGCCACATGATGCCCTGCAATGGCTATGCACATCAGCTCAATGTGCAGTATGTCGCTGCATATTTGTAGGGCGGACAGACACCATTGCATCAGCTGAAGGCCCATGTTAGTATAACACGTCCCTGCATTGGGACACCATTACCATACTGTAGATTGGAAAGGACACCATTGTGTTAAACATGTATGCATGTCATTCAACATGTCAGCAGAAGACATGTCATACTACATGTGATTGGCAAGGTCATACACCACACAGCAGGCCGGTGTACTGTAATCCTGTGCTGGTCTGTGGCACCATTGCAAAGGAGGGACAGCCATGTGAAACATGTGTGCACAGCCACATGCACAATGTCTAGACTCAGCTCAGGGGTAGGTGGAATAATGTTAAACAGACATGCACTGCTTTGTGGGAGATATGCAAGCTAGGGCTCAGGCAAACATAGCTTGCAGTTGACATACCCTACTGCTCATGTCCACACACATAGGGGTGGTGGCAAACACAAAGCATCAGTGGCAGATGTACAAAGGTCAGCGATGGTCTGTTAACATGTGGTGTATATTGCACGCACCATGGCAGTGCGGTGCAACAGTGCAAAGTGCATGCATTGTATTGCAGGTATGGGGCATAGGCTACTAACACAAATGGTGCAATACAGGTATGTATGCTAACCACCGCTGTAATTGTGTAAGGTGCATGGCATCTGCTATAACACATGCATGCTGTTGTGTGCAACTCAGGGATGTATGATAGCTACCACTATAATTGTCTAAGCTGAAACTATAATCGTCTAAGCTGAATGCCATCTACCATATCACCTGCATGTAGCATGTGTATCTGTGTGTGTTTGTGTGTGTGTGTGTGTGTGTGTGTGTGTGTGTGTGTGTGTGTGTGTGTGTGTGTCTGTGTGTCTGTCTGTGTGTGTCTGTCTGTGTGTCGTCTGTGTTTGTCTGTGTGTGTGTGTGTGTGTGTGTGTGTGTGTGTGTGTGTGTGTGTGTGTGTGTGTCTGTGTCTCTGTCTATCTGTGTGTGTGTCTCTGTCTGTGTGTGTGTGTCTGTGTGTCTCTGTCTGACTGAGTGTTTCTGTCTGTGTGTGTGTGTGTCTGTCTGCGTGTGTGTCTGTGTGTCTCTGTCTGTGTGTCTCTGTGTGAGTGTGTGTGTGTCTGTGTGTCTCTGCCTGTCTGTGTGTGTGTGTGTGTGTCTGGTACAACTTGTAATGTACAGTTCTTGTATTCCCCCTCACAGGTGTTGATGTAGGTGTGTTGCCCTCCTGCAGTCTACCTGATGTTAGTGACCGCACAGACTCTAGCAGTGATGGATGATAGTATGATTGAGGCACAGGCAGGGTTGTCAGGGGCTGAATCTGTGCCATTGGTTGCCATTCCACCTGTCTCCCACACAGTTCCCCTGCCTACACATACCCCATCACCACTGGCCATAGAGAAATGACAGTTGGCGGGTGGTAGCATGGAACAGGGAAGTCTGGAGACTATGGAAGGTATGCCTGCACACCATGATCCCAGTCAACTGACTGGTGATGTCCCACACAGGCATGTGCCCAATGCTGCTTGTAGGAGGACCACTGGCCAACATGCCCCTGCAAGAAAAAGCACATGAGCTGGAATCGCCAGACGCATGTTTTGGGCTGTAATGGAGGCACAGGCACATGCTGAATGGCACAGCAGAAAATGTCTGAGGCTTCAGAGGGCTGCTGTCCATTCATTAACTGACAACATCCAGGCACTCGCAAATGCTCACCATCATCTTGCAGATGTTTTGTATAGATGATTGGGTGATATGGTGGGAGTCCTTGACCATGGCATGTCAATCCTCGAGCATGGAATGTCTGTGCTGGAACATCTGATGGGAGTGAGGCATCAGGCATGTGGATGTACGTCAGCTACATCACCTGTTGAAGGTCTACGTGAACATGCTACTGCACATGCCCGCTCCCATAGTGGTGGTAGCAGCAGCAGTGCAGCTGGTGCTGTGCAGTCCACACCAGGACAGAGCAGGCCATGTGCACGTGGTCCTGGATAATCCAGACAGGGACACGATTCCAGTGGACATGTGTCATCAGATAGTACCCAATCTGGACCTCTGCCTGGTAGCGCCAATGCAACCCCTGGTAGGCACAGGTCACGTGGCCATGGCCAGACACCGTGAACTGTGAAACCTGCCTTGTACAGTCTGCAGCTGTCAGTAATACCCCTGAGTAGGCCAGCCCCATGCCAGACCTGTGTGCATGCATGCACACACACACACACACACACACACACACACACACACACACACACACACACACACACACACCGGAAACAAATGTAGGGCACCTCAACACACACACACGCATAACATCCACACATGCCCAATGATATCACAGGCCCTAACACTCACACATGATGTCATCCAATGGCACAGACTAGGCCTCTGGCAAACATTATCACCCTGTGCATATGATGATGCCTGTGCCACATCCCTGTCATCCACACCATCGGTACAGGGACATGCTCATATGGTCTGATGCACAGGGTTAACATACTAGGTAAACAATTTTAGATTAATATTGTTGAGTAGTGTTGACAGGCAGCAGACATACAATGTATTACAGTTTTAGAATGCATTTGGTACGTCTGACAGTCTGTATCATGTGTAACAACACTAACAGCATGTTGATCTTGACGTTCTGCCTTCCTCTTCCAGGTGTAGTTGCATGTGCTGAGGGATGTCGGTGTTTGCGGTTAGTGTCCCATATGTACATGTTGACTACCCACAGGTCAGTATGACAATACCTGCATGTATTTTGTAGCTTCCACATCACAGTTATATTCTCCCATGTTTCAATTATGTTTACTGCTTTAATGATTCAAGAGCATGATAGCTGTGTAGTAAGCTACTGTGTTCAGAGCCATTACATCCATAGGGGGTGACATCACAGGTATAATTACCTGGAGCAAGGAGGAGGTAAAAGAGTGGTATGTCAGATGACAAGGGTAAAGGCCAGTGGAAATAGTGGCTTCTCATTGGGAAGCAGTAATACCCACAGCCATGACAGCATGTAAACACAGACATACCCACACACTCAGGGATTCACAGACACAGTAACACACATTCTGACACACACACACAGTTGCCAGTGTTCGTATGAGATCCCCTGCTTATGTGCATGTCATCATTATAGTACTATGCAATTACAAGACGCGCCACAGAGATTACACATGTACAGGTAGTTGGAATGGCCTAAGACCGAGGACATCGACAAGGATACTACAGTGCAGTGAGTGTATGTAGGGAGGGGGGGTCCATCAGTAGACTAAGTAACAACAGGTCACACCCCAGGGTGTACATGTTAGCAAATGGTTAGAATGCCTGTCTATGACTGATATCAACAAGGATGCTAGATTGCATTGAGTGGATGGGGGGAGGGGGCATTAAAATTTCACTATGGTAAAATACAGTCTCATTCCAGGGACCAGACAGCCATACACATGGCAGCCATACACACACACACACACACACACGCGCACACACACACACACACACACACACACACACACACACACACACACACACACACACACACGCACACACACACTGTAGCATTCACAAAGATATACACATATGTCGCACACATACAGACACTTTACATGTGTGAGGTTCAGCCACCTGCCTATGCCTTTCTTTCTACACTTCACTCTGTACTGGTGTCAACAACAGTGTTAAGGAGAGTGAAAACATGTGGGATGTATTCCCAACCATACGTGACATATATGGACACACAGACACCCACACATGCCAGTACTGTGAATCAAACACCTGCCTATCTCATGATAGGTATTACAGTAGTACAGCACTATCGCATTAACTACAAAGCTTACTAACTCTTAACTTTGCCAGCTGTGCTGATATATCCACAATATATGCACAGGGGAGGTATTACTGTTACAGGTGTCATGAGGTCTACCTTCAGTGTCACCCTTACTGCATTCTACATTGTCTGTCTTCCACTTCATTACCTTAGCAGTTACACAGGTTATTGTAGGAATGGTTGTAACACATCAGTGAGCTGTTGTCAGTAATCATTCATCTGCAAAGAAGCCCCACCACTTAGTAGTCATGTCCAGACATCTGTCCATACCTCATGTACGTGTTACTGTACTTAGAGCATATAACCATATACAGTTGCCAATGCTGAGGCTGTATTGCAACAGCATGATATATTAAGGCAACAGTCACCTTCAGACATCAGACACTGCACACACATGGAATCTACACAAAAATCAATACATGTACACATATGCAGTCTACATCAGTAAGTGCACTAGCAGGTCAGGAGGATATATTCAACATCTTCCCAATGCCATGTGTGAAACATAGCTGAGCATTACACCATAATGGATGTCGCATTCATGTACTGGTAGGACACCACCACCTTCACCGAGTAGCCAAGTGTACATATATGACAACAGCACATATCAGCGAGACACACACAGCATTATTCCATGTCATGCTCCTACAAACTGTTACTTGACAGTGCCATGGTGAAGCCAGGGTACTATAATGGTCAACAGTGAGCACATCATATTTGCCACACACACCTCATGTTTACTGGAAGAGTGCCAGCAATGTGCTCTGTTAGAGCTAGGCAGTACACTCATTCAAGCATGTGCAAGGTCTGTGGCTTGTAAACATCTCACCCCACCACGTACTGGATATTGTGGTACTAAGGCTAATGTCCAGACAGCACACAGCATGCATGACTTGCAATTGCTGACATGAGGTATATGTAAGAGCTGTGGCCACACATGGCTGTGCATGTCATGAACATATCACCTGTGACTACGCAGAAACATACAGAGCAGAGCTGGATTTCCCTGAGTCTGTCAATAAAGGCCTTGTGTAGGTCCTATGATCCCGTTATTTGGGTGTGTTTGTAGGCAGTGCATTAGGTGGACATGTCTAATGACATACATGCTACATGGGGCGTTATATGATATGATAGATGTCATGGGTGACCAGTAGATAGGGAATATTACCTCTGCTAACACAGATATAAAACCTTATGTACTGTTAGCATCCTATCTGCCATGTGCATGTGTGTAATGACTGTAGCCACCTGAATGTAGAAAGGATGACGAAAGCTATGGTAATATTATTTATGTTGTATGAGTGAGGGATGTACATATCCAGGGCAGGTACAGTTAGGTCATATCCAACCATGAGGGTGTTGTTTACTGGTGTACAGCAACAGTCGACCATGTTAATGCTGGCAACATCCAAGGGACCCTGGTATGTGTACAACTGAGCTGGTAACAAGCAGTGGTATTATTGCATTGCATAACACATTATACAGTTGTGTCTGTACATGGATACATTGCACAGTTGATGTAGGCTTAGGTACAGTCCACCAATCAAGGGTTATCTGGTGGTCTACCATACTATGTCATACCACATATGGATATGTGTTGGTAGTCTGGGGACAAAGTGGTGGATGTATATGAGGATACAACCTAGAATGCAGCATTTGCCACTTTCACCTGTAGCTGACTCATCTGTGATGAGTTATGTTGGAGTAGTGGCCTTTACATGTGAGTAGCCTTTATGAATATGTGGACACCACCACCTGGAATGGTCCATACCACCATTATGGCCCACATGTCTGGATCTGAGTTATATGGTAGTAGTGCAATTGTGCACTACAGAGCCTTCAGTCAAGTGTTCCTCACTGCATATATGTCAGTATTCCCCATTGCAGGTTCTACATTGAGCAAATGGATTACTAAAGCCACACATCTAGCACTGGTCAGCATAAGCATCCAATGCAGTTGTCTTGTAGGTGTCAGGGTGTTACTTCTGGGTGTAGGACATTTGCCTTGCAATGTGGCCATATGGGTAAATGTGACCTAGGTATTATCCACACACACGTGAAACATGGATGCATGTGCTCTGTGTTGAAGGCTTGTTGTTTAGTCATGACAGCCCGGAATGACCGACACTGGACAACCTCATAATAACAGCAGGACATTGGCTCATTTTTTTGGTCTAGCAGTTGCCACTCATACCATAACCATCACTGCGAGTGGCAGTAATGTGCTTGGTAGCAAATGCCTCATGTAAGGTGACGGACAGCAACAGACATTGTGTATATGACCAATGTGAGATATACTTAGGGTAACAGGCCTGCTAATAATGACAACTACTAACACAGCCAGGAGAGTTCGTCTTGACACCTGCACCTCAGTACCATTAAACAATGTTCTTGCACATACCACTGTTCTACATATAATGCCACTGTCCACAACCTGCTATCAATGTGTGCCTTTCAGGGCAGCAAGGTGTGTGACACATGCTGTAGGTAGCATCTGCCTGTATGTCCCAGGTAATCTATTGTCTGTCACCTCCACACATGCATGAATGTGTATACTTAATATATTTATGTCAGTACTTCATGTACATGTATTCATGTGTATCACTCAGCACAGACACAGATATATCATTTACGGGCCACATGCAGGTATCAGGTATTAAACCAGTATGATGTGCATATATACAACTGGTAAGTTGTACATAGCTGTAAACCTGTGTGTTTACAATAGGAGTCCATTACAACATGTTGTGTACATGTAAGTGTATGAGCATGCACACTGTGGCCTACTCTGGTTAGAATCAGAGTGCATCCCAAACAGCCCTGTGCTACTAAGCTTATGAGTGTACCCACTGCCACCTTGTGTAATTTGAATCAGTGCATCCAACAAGCCCTTTGTTACTAAGGATATGAGCATGCCCAGTATAACCTTGTGTAGTTGTAGCCATAGTGCATCCCAAACGGCCCTGTGCTACCAAGTGTATAAGCATGCCCAATGTAACCATGTATAGTGATAGTAGTTGTCCATTCCACAGATGGCCATACTCCAGTTCAGGTTCCTGTTGTGCTACAACTATACCTCTCAGGCCTACCTATGTACTACCTGCAGATGATGTGTCTTGTTTGTGTATACAGGTTGTAATGGGCAACTACTTTAAACACACAGGTTTACAGCTATGTACTTCATGACTGTCAGTCTCCCTGTTGTTGTCCTCAATCTTAGAAGGGCATTCTGACTGCCTTGGAATGTGTAATCTTTGTGGCGCGTCTTGTAACTGTGTAGTACTGTGATCTGTAGATAGGCAGGAGTTCTGATCCCACTTCTGGTGACTGTGTGTATTTTGTGTGTGACAGCAAATGTCTGAGTGTGTGTGTCAGCAAATGGCTGAGTGTGGTTGTGCATTTATGTCTGCATCCTGTCATGAGAGTGGGTTTTGCTGCATTCCAAAGATATACCACCTTTTGCACTGGCCTTTATCCTTGTCAACTGCCAAACCTCTCTCTTCCCCCCTCCCCACTGCAAGTAATCAGTCCTGTGATGTCACCCAGCTCAGAAGTAGAATCAGAGTAAGTGCTATTGTATGTGTTCTGTGGCACATACCCCAACTGCATACCACTGTACTAGTTACCTTTACATAGGCAAGATGTGTATGCACAATACTGGCAAGTGTGTGCATGTTTGTGTGTGTGACTACCCTGTAGCCAGGCATACACATGTGTAATGTCTTTTAGCACACGATGGTAGCCATCTGTGGTGAACGGTGTCTACAAAGTATTACATAGCTAGGAATGGTAAATAATACACAGTCAAGCACAACTACAGTTGGGTATGTTATTTTCCTGTGCCACTGTCGAGCAGTGACACAGAAGTGGTTGCCGGGGTGTAAGTCCATAGCCATCATTCCCCAACCCTAACTCCACAATCCCTGGGGTAGATTATATTAGCCATCATTCCTCACCCCAGACTCCACATACACAACAACCATCCCTTCTCTGGTGAACTGCTTAAGATTTAAATGTTATAACACAAGAGATACTTCTGTTTTGTGTACAGGTCAGTTCCTTTGGAACCCTTCTGTGTCACAAAAGGTGTTCAGATGTGTGTATACATATATATATATATATATATATATATATATATATATATATATATATATATGTGTGTGTGTATGTATATAGATATGCATGAATGGGCGTTCCTTCGTTGAAGGTTGTGCATTAGGCCCGGCAAGCCAGCACGTAAAAATCTACTACCAATCATTAGCAGACGGAGTTCCGCTCTGGCCCCTAACCGAAAAGCCGAAGAAGACATATATATATATATATATATATATATATATATATATATATATTAATAAATATGTGAGTGTATGTAGTTATGATGGTTTTGTTGTTTCACAGAGTAAAGTACATTCAAGGGTACTGTACATATGTACACAAAGTGACTGGCCCATTTGTTTTCAGTACTGTGGAATACCTGTAGAATGATGTGTATTATAAACTCCATGCAGCATGTATACAACCCAGATGGCTTAGTAGTACATTCAGTGACCTGAGTGTGCATGGTCCAGGGTTCAAGACATGCAAGCCTTGTTGATACTGTCAACTAGGACTGCATAAGACACTTTTAAGCAAGTGTAAATGTGTTTCCATGACAGTAAATGCAGGTAACAGACATGTACAACTTGCAGTACACTTGAAATATCCTTTTTGGCAATCCTGCTGATGTCACCCACCTACAAATACAGCCCTGGGATTACTGCAACCCAGTGATCTCCATGCATGCGTGCTGTAACTGTAATGCTGTAGTGTGTTTGGTAGGTGTTCTTATCCCAAACAGGCCAACAGTGTGTGTGTCTGCCTGAGAAAGTAACAATGCTTTTCAGAGTATGCACTCTCTTTACAATTCACATACTCACCTTTGGCAATCCTGCTGATGTCAGCTACCTAGAAATACACCTCTGTGATTGTTGTAACCTAGTATTTTCCATAACGCATGCTGTAACTGCCTATTGCTGTAGTGTGATAAACTAGTTAGGTAGGAATTCTTTTCCAATACAGACAGACTATGTGTGTCTGTCTGTCTGAGAAGGTAACAATGCTTTTTAGAGTGTGCACACTCTTTACAATTCACATAACCACCTTTGGCATTCCTGCTGATGTCACCCACCTAGAAATACACCTGTGTGACTACTGTAACTCAGTGTTCTCAGTAGATTGTGCTATAACTGCGTATTGCTGTAGTGTGATAAACTAGTTAGGTAGGGGTTCCGTTCCAAGACATGGCAGGTGTGTGTGTGTGTGTTTGACAGATCCTGCATGGAGATGGCTGTGAGTGTCTAATCATTGGACATGTTGAGGAGTGGGTTTTGTAGTTTTCCTATATGGTGTCCCTATTATATGTCACAATGTCCACCTCATGAGGAGTACAGATGTCAGTCAGCCAAGGGACTGTGTTGGCAAGCCATACCCCTACATCTGGCAAAAGGCCTGGTGAACAAAATATGCAACCCTACTATTACCCGGAATACGTTCTGAACCCATGTGTCATACACAAACACACTTGCCTAGAATATCCCGCTATGTTGCTAGTACCCTGCACATTGATGACAGATAGTAGACATGGTGTGATTGCAGTGGGCTGCAGAGGGCATGGTACCCTGTACAGCAGTACAATAGGCACATCATTGCGGACAATGTGCCTTCACTATGTTGCCCACTGGATGCCTGCAACATATGTGGTGCCATCAAATGTGATCCACAGAGGCCATACAATGCCTTACACATGTGCCCTGTATGGACTGATGCCACTGACACCAGGAATACCTGTATCATGCTATCAATGCAGGTGCAGGGTCAACCTGCTGTCTATAAGCAGGTCCTGCCACACCAGGCCAGTATTGGCATATCTGAGGATAATAGTCTGTGTACACAACATGTGCCAGCCAAACCAGGAACACTTGTACATGTCACTGTACATTATAGTGGGATGTGCACATCCCAGGCAATGTCCATGTCAAGGACTATCAAACACAGACATGGCATGCATTGCAAAGCAATGGCCATACACAATGGTAACCAGGATGTCAGGACAATTCATATAATACCCATCTGTGTGGGTCATTGCAGACACTACACCCCTGTACCACACTGCACACCATTGTCGGGTGGCGTGATGCCAAGGATTACCCCTCACCCAGCCTTGTACAGCCATCTTGCACAACCAACCACTACACACCCATGAAGTAATGCACACATGCATGTCAGTACTGGCACCTTGTGTCTGCGTGTGGGGTATGATGCTCCCAACCACAGTCACACCCAGTATAACTCCCATTGGCATACTGACTGATGTCAGACACGTTCACATGCCCTAGCCCATAGAACCTCCGGATATCCCCTGTGGTGCATGTAGTAACTGTGCATTATTGCCGTGTGGCAAACTAAGTAGTTAAGAAGTGCATTTGTGGGCCTGGCAAAGTGTGTCAATGTGAGTCCATTAGAGAGTGTGGTTGTGTTGACAATGACATCCATTCCTGTGGACAGCCATATGTTCTATGTGCTACACCTAATATATGTCTACTATATCTCTGTTGCAGATGTCTCTCATCAGCACACATATATGTTCTTACAGCACACCAACACGTCAGCTTTGTGGCACATGGAGTAACTGCCTGCACTTGTAATAGTAATGACTAGTCAGTTAGGGGTTTGAACCCCTGTACTGGTAGGTGTGTGACAGATGATGCTTAGGTTTTAGTCTCCAAGCCCTTCTCTGATGTACTTTGCCACTGTTCGTCCCTCCCACACACTCACTGGAGGATGTGGAGTTGTACACCTGCTCAGCAGCAGCTTGTATTTTGTAAGTGATGGTCATGATCAGGTGATGGCCTCTGCACCTATTGCAGTCCTCCTCTAGCTGATTGCATGTGGAACAGCTATGATGATGTTCTCATAGCCAATTGCATGGAAACACAGTACAATATCAAGGAACATCATATTGGTGTTTGCCCATGACAGTCACTGTGAGTGGTACCTGGATCTGGTGTTTGGTAAACAGCATCACAGATGATATCAGGATGTTCCTCAAGCAACATACACTGTGCGAAATAGCCTAAAGACAGGAGGGTGATGTGCCAGACATGACTACAGCATGTAAGTAGAGCTATGCTTCATTGAGACTACTGCCAGTTTAACACGTTGTGTGTGGTAATGGCTATTCTGCATGTTTTAAAACTGACAAGTCAGTGCTCTTTTTGTGAGGGAACCTCCATCTGTAGGGCCATCTGTGGACTGGTCAGTGTATGGAACCATTTGTTTCCTGAGTTATTCACTGAACACACATCTGTGCACTGCAGGAGCATAGTGTGAGGACTGCAGTCAGTACATGGTGATAGTGATGAGTTACTGCCATCGCATCCCTGATTGGACATATGTCACATGAAACAGTGGTATGACTGACACTGTCTGGGGTTCTCAGTGACATGCCAATAATGGGCCACTGTTCATAGCTGCAGTCACAAGTCTTCTCCACTTTGTACAGATGTCATGCAGTATATATGCATGTGTTGTGCTCCCTCTGCAAATGTATACCATCTGTTGTGTTGGGTTGATGATCATATCTATGCATGCTGTTATAAGTAATCCTGAATGCTGTTGACTATTAAAAAGCCATATCTGTGTTAGAACTGTAACACCATAGGCTGTATGGGTCTGGAGATCCCGGCTGAACCTCCTGTCCCACTTTAGCTGGCCTTGGCACCGGGCACCAGCACATCTGGGCGCAGCCTTGAACCTCCACCTCTGTTGTCTCTGCACCACCTTTTGGTGGAACTGCCATTGAGGATGGGGCTTGTCTCCCCTGGGAGCAGGTCCAGACAGGAACATGTCTGCTGTCGTACAGTCCCAGACATGGTCCGTAGGGGGCTCAATAAGGGGTTTCGAGGCCAGATACACCAGCTCGAGGGCAGAGTGTCACATTTACAGGGAGAGCCTGCCCTCCTAGACAGCCCCAGCACTGCCACCGTTGCATCTGTTTTGGTGAAGTGTTGGCGGCCCATGGCTGGGGACCTCCGTCCCACTGTTTCTATCTGCAGGCTCATAGGCTTGTGACTGCCGAACACCTCTCCCCGTTCAAGGTGTATCCCTCCATATGTGTCATATACCGACCCTGTATGCTGTCTTGTCTGTCAGCCTACCCATCCTATCCTCCACGAGCATACCTACTCTCCTTCCCCCACATCCCATTCTCACCCTACGGAAACAAAAGGCCAATCAGTTCCTAGAACAACATTTGCCCCATACATTGCTGTCCATTTCACACATGTGTCCGCTGGACACATGTAACCCTTTTAATATGCATCACAACATACTCCAGTTGTCCTCACCCCTGTCTCTCAGGCACACGATCCTGGTATGCACATGATTCCTAAAGGTTCCAGGTACACGACCCCATTGTACACACAACACTACTGGTCCCTCTATGGTTACCCCATTTACCTTTTTCATGATGATGATGTCGCACACAGCAACTTGCAAGAGTACTGTTCTCACATAATGATTGGACAGGAACTGTTGTGTTAATGTAAATAAAATGCACAGAGTATTGGCCAATGTACAAAAGTTTGCGTGTATTAATGAGACATGTCTGTCTGAGGGAGTCTTGATATTACATAGGACAACACCACTACATAATACAGGTGTTGCTGGTGTTTCCCTTTTCATTCCTTTGTAATGCTTTGTTGTCACATGGGATGTTCTTGATATATATATATATATATATATATATATATATATATATATATATATATATATATATATATATATATTTATGTGTGTATGTAGTTATATCTGGACATAAACACACACACATACATCTATATGATGGAATACATTTCCTATACTGTTGAATGACTGTGCTGGATGATATGTTTGTGATAAAATCTGATGTCTGTATACCTGCCATGGCTTAGTGGTAAATCACAATAGTTGTATGTGCAGGGTCCTGGTTTCGAGCCTTGCAGAGGCCATTTATTTTGTTGCTGGGCAGAACAAGGCCATGGGATACAGAGTGATTAAGGCACATTAAAGCAGTTGTGAGTGGGTGTGCATGGGTTTGCATGGAGCTAAGCAATGCTAACCTCTGGTTACAGTTTCTTACACTCAGTTAGCCTCTACATTGATTCACCAGTGTAATGCTCCCATACTGGTGGCCAAACACGCTTACACCTGCTTGCTCCTGCACTTGCAAATGCACTTCATTTGGTGTTTGCATCTGACACTCACACCCTGGGTGGGAGTGAGGACTAAGATATTACCTTGTGATGCCTATTACATCGGATTACATGCATACAGTATCAGGAATGGCTGCCCATTAGGCTAAAGCATGCCGCTCGACTGTAATGGAATCCATGGCCTGTCCAGAGTTTGATTCATATTAATAGTGTGTTCCTTTTACAATCTGCACCTGTCTGGCTAATACAGGGAACGGACACTCTTCAATACAAACAAGTAATTGGGTTTTGGTACCCACATCCTTCAGCCAAGTCATGCTACTGCATACCTAATATTCTATCATCTTTCTAAGGTTGTAAAGTGGAATATGTGCATTCTATCCCTATCAGACCTCTCATAAAATTGGGACAAATATCAAGTGAATCAGGGAAATGTCATAACAACATCAGGGACACATTTAGATTATTAGTGCTTTTAACTTGACCAATGTGAGATATACTTAGGGTAGCAGGCCTGCTAATAATGACAACTACTAACACAGCCAGGAGAGTTCGTCTTGACACCTGCACCTCAGTACCATTAAACAATGTTCTTGCACATACCACTGTTCTACATATAATGCCACTGTCCACAACCTGCTATCAATGTGTGCCTTTCAGGGCAGCAAGGTGTGTGACACATGCTGTAGGTAGCATCTGCCTGTATGTCCCAGGTAATCTATTGTCTGTCACCTCCACACATGCATGAATGTGTATACTTAATATATTTATGTCAGTACTTCATGTACATGTATTCATGTGTATCACTCAGCACAGACACAGATATATCATTTACGGGCCACATGCAGGTATCAGGTATTAAACCAGTATGATGTGCATATATACAACTGGTAAGTTGTACATAGCTGTAAACCTGTGTGTTTACAATAGAGTCCATTACAACATGTTGTGTACATGTAAGTGTATGAGCATGCACACTGTGGCCTACTCTGGTTAGAATCAGAGTGCATCCCAAACAGCCCTGTGCTACTAAGCTTATGAGTGTACCCACTGCCACCTTGTGTAATTTGAATCAGTGCATCCAACAAGCCCTTTGTTACTAAGGATATGAGCATGCCCAGTATAACCTTGTGTAGTTGTAGCCATAGTGCATCCCAAACGGCCCTGTGCTACCAAGTGTATAAGCATGCCCAATGTAACCATGTATAGTGATAGTAGTTGTCCATTCCACAGATGGCCATACTCCAGTTCAGGTTCCTGTTGTGCTACAACTATACCTCTCAGGCCTACCTATGTACTACCTGCAGATGATGTGTCTTGTTTGTGTATACAGGTTGTAATGGGCAACTACTTTAAACACACAGGTTTACAGCTATGTACTTCATGACTGTCAGTCTCCCTGTTGTTGTCCTCAATCTTAGAAGGGCATTCTGACTGCCTTGGAATGTGTAATCTTTGTGGCGCGTCTTGTAACTGTGTAGTACTGTGATCTGTAGATAGGCAGGAGTTCTGATCCCACTTCTGGTGACTGTGTGTATTTTGTGTGTGACAGCAAATGTCTGAGTGTGTGTGTCAGCAAATGGCTGAGTGTGGTTGTGCATTTATGTCTGCATCCTGTCATGAGAGTGGGTTTTGCTGCATTCCAAAGATATACCACCTTTTGCACTGGCCTTTATCCTTGTCAACTGCCAAACCTCTCTCTTCCCCCCTCCCCACTGCAAGTAATCAGTCCAGTGATGTCACCCAGCTCAGAAGTAGAATCAGAGTAAGTGCTATTGTATGTGTTCTGTGGCACATACCCCAACTGCATACCACTGTACTAGTTACCTTTACATAGGCAAGATGTGTATGCACAATACTGGCAAGTGTGTGCATGTTTGTGTGTGTGACTACCCTGTAGCCAGGCATACACATGTGTAATGTCTTTTAGCACACGATGGTAGCCATCTGTGGTGAACGGTGTCTACAAAGTATTACATAGCTAGGAATGGTAAATAATACACAGTCAAGCACAACTACAGTTGGGTATGTTATTTTCCTGTGCCACTGTCGAGCAGTGACACAGAAGTGGTTGCCGGGGTGTAAGTCCATAGCCATCATTCCCCAACCCTAACTCCACAATCCCTGGGGTAGATTATATTAGCCATCATTCCTCACCCCAGACTCCACATACACAACAACCATCCCTTCTCTGGTGAACTGCTTAAGATTTAAATGTTATAACACAAGAGATACTTCTGTTTTGTGTACAGGTCAGTTCCTTTGGAACCCTTCTGTGTCACAAAAGGTGTTCAGATGTGTGTATACATATATATATATATATATATATATATATATATATATATATATATATATGTGTGTGTGTATGTATATAGATATGCATGAATGGGCGTTCCTTCGTTGAAGGTTGTGCATTAGGCCCGGCAAGCCAGCACGTAAAAATCTACTACCAATCATTAGCAGACCGGAGTTCCGCTCTGGCAACCCCTAACCGGGAAAAGCTGAAAGACACAATATATATATATATATATATATATATATATATATATATATATATATTAATAAATATGTGAGTGTATGTAGTTATGATGGTTTTGTTGTTTCACAGAGTAAAGTACATTCAAGGGTACTGTACATATGTACACAAAGTGACTGGCCCATTTGTTTTCAGTACTGTGGAATACCTGTAGAATGATGTGTATTATAAACTCCATGCAGCATGTATACAACCCAGATGGCTTAGTAGTACATTCAGTGACCTGAGTGTGCATGGTCCAGGGTTCAAGACATGCAAGCCTTGTTGATACTGTCAACTAGGACTGCATAAGACACTTTTAAGCAAGTGTAAATGTGTTTCCATGACAGTAAATGCAGGTAACAGACATGTACAACTTGCAGTACACTTGAAATATCCTTTTTTGGCAATCCTGCTGATGTCACCCACCTACAAATACAGCCCTGGGATTACTGCAACCCAGTGATCTCCATGGCGTGTGCTGTAACTGTAATGCTGTAGTGTGTTTGGTAGGTGTTCTTATCCCAAACAGGCCAACAGTGTGTGTGTCTGCCTGAGAAAGTAACAATGCTTTTCAGAGTATGCACTCTCTTTACAATTCACATACTCACCTTTGGCAATCCTGCTGATGTCAGCTACCTAGAAATACACCTCTGTGATTGTTGTAACCTAGTATTTTCCATAACGCATGCTGTAACTGCCTATTGCTGTAGTGTGATAAACTAGTTAGGTAGGAATTCTTTTCCAATACAGACAGACTATGTGTGTCTGTCTGTCTGAGAAGGTAACAATGCTTTTTAGAGTGTGCACACTCTTTACAATTCACATAACCACCTTTGGCATTCCTGCTGATGTCACCCACCTAGAAATACACCTGTGTGACTACTGTAACTCAGTGTTCTCAGTAGATTGTGCTATAACTGCGTATTGCTGTAGTGTGATAAACTAGTTAGGTAGGGGTTCCGTTCCAAGACATGGCAGGTGTGTGTGTGTGTGTTTGACAGATCCTGCATGGAGATGGCTGTGAGTGTCTAATCATTGGACATGTTGAGGAGTGGGTTTTGTAGTTTTCCTATATGGTGTCCCTATTATATGTCACAATGTCCACCTCATGAGGAGTACAGATGTCAGTCAGCCAAGGGACTGTGTTGGCAAGCCATACCCCTACATCTGGCAAAAGGCCTGGTGAACAAAATATGCAACCCTACTATTACCCGGAATACGTTCTGAACCCATGTGTCATACACAAACACACTTGCCTAGAATATCCCGCTATGTTGCTAGTACCCTGCACATTGATGACAGATAGTAGACATGGTGTGATTGCAGTGGGCTGCAGAGGGCATGGTACCCTGTACAGCAGTACAATAGGCACATCATTGCGGACAATGTGCCTTCACTATGTTGCCCACTGGATGCCTGCAACATATGTGGTGCCATCAAATGTGATCCACAGAGGCCATACAATGCCTTACACATGTGCCCTGTATGGACTGATGCCACTGACACCAGGGAATACCTGTATCATGCTATCAATGCAGGTGCAGGGTCAACCTGCTGTCTATAAGCAGGTCCTGCCACACCAGGCCAGTATTGGCATATCTGAGGATAATAGTCTGTGTACACAACATGTGCCAGCCAAACCAGGAACACTTGTACATGTCACTGTACATTATAGTGGGATGTGCACATCCCAGGCAATGTCCATGTCAAGGACTATCAAACACAGACATGGCATGCATTGCAAAGCAATGGCCATACACAATGGTAACCAGGATGTCAGGACAATTCATATAATACCCATCTGTGTGGGTCATTGCAGACACTACACCCCTGTACCACACTGCACACCATTGTCGGGTGGCGTGATGCCAAGGATTACCCCTCACCCAGCCTTGTACAGCCATCTTGCACAACCAACCACTACACACCCATGAAGTAATGCACACATGCATGTCAGTACTGGCACCTTGTGTCTGCGTGTGGGGTATGATGCTCCCAACCACAGTCACACCCAGTATAACTCCCATTGGCATACTGACTGATGTCAGACACGTTCACATGCCCTAGCCCATAGAACCTCCGGATATCCCCTGTGGTGCATGTAGTAACTGTGCATTATTGCCGTGTGGCAAACTAAGTAGTTAAGAAGTGCATTTGTGGGCCTGGCAAAGTGTGTCAATGTGAGTCCATTAGAGAGTGTGGTTGTGTTGACAATGACATCCATTCCTGTGGACAGCCATATGTTCTATGTGCTACACCTAATATATGTCTACTATATCTCTGTTGCAGATGTCTCTCATCAGCACACATATATGTTCTTACAGCACACCAACACGTCAGCTTTGTGGCACATGGAGTAACTGCCTGCACTTGTAATAGTAATGACTAGTCAGTTAGGGGTTTGAACCCCTGTACTGGTAGGTGTGTGACAGATGATGCTTAGGTTTTAGTCTCCAAGCCCTTCTCTGATGTACTTTGCCACTGTCTGTCCCTCCCACACACTCACTGGAGGATGTGGAGTTGTACACCTGCTCAGCAGCAGCTTGTATTTTGTAAGTGATGGTCATGATCAGGTGATGGCCTCTGCACCTATTGCAGTCCTCCTCTAGCTGATTGCATGTGGAACAGCTATGATGATGTTCTCATAGCCAATTGCATGGAAACACAGTACAATATCAAGGAACATCATATTGGTGTTTGCCCATGACAGTCACTGTGAGTGGTACCTGGATCTGGTGTTTGGTAAACAGCATCACAGATGATATCAGGATGTTCCTCAAGCAACATACACTGTGCGAAATAGCCTAAAGACAGGAGGGTGATGTGCCAGACATGACTACAGCATGTAAGTAGAGCTATGCTTCATTGAGACTACTGCCAGTTTAACACGTTGTGTGTGGTAATGGCTATTCTGCATGTTTTAAAACTGACAAGTCAGTGCTCTTTTTGTGAGGGAACCTCCATCTGTAGGGCCATCTGTGGACTGGTCAGTGTATGGAACCATTTGTTTCCTGAGTTATTCACTGAACACACATCTGTGCACTGCAGGAGCATAGTGTGAGGACTGCAGTCAGTACATGGTGATAGTGATGAGTTACTGCCATCGCATCCCTGATTGGACATATGTCACATGAAACAGTGGTATGACTGACACTGTCTGGGGTTCTCAGTGACATGCCAATAATGGGCCACTGTTCATAGCTGCAGTCACAAGTCTTCTCCACTTTGTACAGATGTCATGCAGTATATATGCATGTGTTGTGCTCCCTCTGCAAATGTATACCATCTGTTGTGTTGGGTTGATGATCATATCTATGCATGCTGTTATAAGTAATCCTGAATGCTGTTGACTATTAAAAAGCCATATCTGTGTTAGAACTGTAACACCATAGGCTGTATGGGTCTGGAGATCCCGGCTGAACCTCCTGTCCCACTTTAGCTGGCCTTGGCACCGGGCACCAGCACATCTGGGGCGCAGCCTTGAACCTCCACCTCTGTTGTCTCTGCACCACCTTTTGGTGGAACTGCCATTGAGGATGGGGCTTGTCTCCCCTGGGAGCAGGTCCAGACAGGAACATGTCTGCTGTCGTACAGTCCCAGACATGGTCCGTAGGGGACTCAATAAGGGGTTTCGAGGCCAGATACACCAGCTCGAGGGCAGAGTGTCACATTTACAGGGAGAGCCTGCCCCTCCTAGACAGCCCCCAGCACTGCCACCGTTGCATCTGTTTTGGTGAAGTGTTGGCGGCCCATGGCTGGGGACCTCCGTCCCACTGTTTCTATCTGCAGGCTCATAGGCTTGTGACTGCCGAACACCTCTCCCCGTTCAAGGTGTATCCCTCCATATGTGTCATATACCGACCCTGTATGCTGTCTTGTCTGTCAGCCTACCCATCCTATCCTCCACGAGCATACCTACTCTCCTTCCCCCACATCCCATTCTCACCCTACGGAAACAAAAGGCCAATCAGTTCCTAGAACAACATTTGCCCCATACATTGCTGTCCATTTCACACATGTGTCCGCTGGACACATGTAACCCTTTTAATATGCATCACAACATACTCCAGTTGTCCTCACCCCTGTCTCTCAGGCACACGATCCTGGTATGCACATGATTCCTAAAGGTTCCAGGTACACGACCCCATTGTACACACAACACTACTGGTCCCTCTATGGTTACCCCATTTACCTTTTTCATGATGATGATGTCGCACACAGCAACTTGCAAGAGTACTGTTCTCACATAATGATTGGACAGGAACTGTTGTGTTAATGTAAATAAAATGCACAGAGTATTGGCCAATGTACAAAAGTTTGCGTGTATTAATGAGACATGTCTGTCTGAGGGAGTCTTGATATTACATGGGACAACACCACTGCATAATACAGGTGTTGCTGGTGTTTCCCTTTTCATTCCTTTGTAATGCTTTGTTGTCACATGGGATGTTCTTGATATATATATATATATATATATATATATATATATATATATATATATATATATATATATATTTATGTGTGTATGTAGTTATATCTGGACATAAACACACACACATACATCTATATGATGGAATACATTTCCTATACTGTTGAATGACTGTGCTGGATGATATGTTTGTGATAAAATCTGATGTCTGTATACCTGCCATGGCTTAGTGGTAAATCACAATAGTTGTATGTGCAGGGTCCTGGTTTCGAGCCTTGCAGAGGCCATTTATTTTGTTGCTGGGCAGAACAAGGCCATGGGATACAGAGTGATTAAGGCACATTAAAGCAGTTGTGAGTGGGTGTGCATGGGTTTGCATGGAGCTAAGCAATGCTAACCTCTGGTTACAGTTTCTTACACTCAGTTAGCCTCTACATTGATTCACCAGTGTAATGCTCCCATACTGGTGGCCAAACACGCTTACACCTGCTTGCTCCTGCACTTGCAAATGCACTTCATTTGGTGTTTGCATCTGACACTCACACCCCTGGGTGGGAGTGAGGACTAAGATATTACCTTGTGATGCCTATTACATCGGATTACATGCATACAGTATCAGGAATGGCTGCCCATTAGGCGAAAGCATGCCGTTCGACTGTACGGAATCCATGGCCTGTCCAGAGTTTGATTCATATTAATAGTGTGTTCCTTTTACAATCTGCACCTGTCTGGCTAATACAGGGGAACGGACACTCTTCAATACAAACAAGTAATTGGGTTTTGGTACCCACATCCTTCAGCCAAGTCATGCTACTGCATACCTAATATTCTATCATCTTTCTAAGGTTGTAAGTGGAATATGTGCATTCTATCCCTATCAGACCTCTCATAAAATTGGGGACAAATATCAAGTGAATCAGGGAAATGTCATAACAACATCAGGGACACATTTAGATTATTAGTGCTTTTAACTTGACATTTTGACAGACTCCAAGAATATGAATTCATACACATTTTCTGAGGTAAATGATGTTTATAACTCTTAATTGTTGTCATTATTCATTACGTGTAATTCACCACCTTTCCTCCAAAAGTCACTAGTTTTAGGAGGGATTAAGTGGAACAGAGTTAGAAACTGAGTCAAAATCAGGAATGTCCCTGGAAATCAGGGACAGTTCAGAGTTATGGTCCATATTTGTTCCCCAAATGGTTTATGTCCTGTCCAGTGGATTTGCTGTTAGGGTTTGAGAGGTATGGGTGTCAACTATGCCCATTTCGGAATATTACTTACATCTCCGGGGTGGTCCTAATATGACTGTGCCAGCCAACACTTGCAGGCCTAGGCCCATAATTGTATACCCATAGTTCCCCCCCACCCCTCCTCTACAGACCTCATCCTTACTGTGGGTGTAGGTAGGGTATAAACACACCATAAAACACTGCCTACTCTCCGTGTGTTGGGACATATGTCGTACGTTGTGTCAACCCATGGGTTATCAGGCTTGCACAACCTACTGGCCCATGTACGTCTACAGCCTGGTTTGATGAATCATTACTGGGACTGACTCCAATGATCATTAATTATTGGGTGTCCCACAAGGGACATTGATGTCTATGTTTCAAGATTAGACCTGGCAGGTCTCTCCAACTGGTAGTATCCTGCCTGTGGTCTGGGAAGTAGTGGTGTGTTTACTTTTATTGTGTGTCTGTATGTCTCACCAGCCTAGCTGGGGGGGGGGGTTGATGCTACGTGTTACACGTTTGTTTATTGGACCCCTCACCCCCATATGCATGTTATGTGAACATATGTAACTCGTAACTGCTTTATCATATCCTAGCTATATACATGTGTATATTTACAGTCACACACACACACATATATATATATATATATATATATATATATATATATATATATATATATATATATTTATATATACACATTACTATATACAGATATATCTGTATATCTATGCATACATGTATATATTTATATATTGCTGTCTAAATATATATATATATATATATATATATATACATATAAAAAACAACATATGGGTCTATGGGTTTCTGCATATGTATATATTTATATTTGGGTATGTATATGTATTCTGTCTCTGTATGTATACATTTGTACTACGGAGAGAGAGAGGCTTATCTCTATGTCGCTATGGGTATATATACACACACATACCTCAACATATATACATCTACATCTGGTTATTCAATTCCTTGCCATATAGATTGAACTTTGCTGCAGTGGGACTCATAGTGGGTCTGGCTGCTCGTTGGGCGATGCCTCTGCCCAATGGCTGTCCATATAGGCCCACATCAGCCAACACCTGCACACCTAGACCCATAAGTAGCTAGCCATAGTTCCCCCACCTCCTCTACAGCACCCATCCTTACTCTGGGCCCTGGTCGGTTCTGAACACACCACTACACGCTGCCCAGTCTCCACTTCATGGGACCCATGTCATACAATTGTCTCGACCCATGGGTCATCAGGTTTTTTGGGTTGTCCCACATGGGATACACATGTCTTTATGAAAAGATTAGACTCTCTACTTCATTACATCCTTACTCCCATTAACATGACTCTACAATAAATGAATAAGTATGACTATGTGGTAATACACGCGTTACACATGAAAGCCTAATTATGTATGTGTTCGGCGTATTTCTTTTACAAATAATTGGTGTTGCCATAGCAGGCAGATCACAGGAATGATTCCATGTATGGGAAAGTCCTCACATTTGACTTTTTTCAGCACAGCACTGAATTCGGACATTGTACAAACTTCTGCGGTTTAGCAGTTTTGTCCCTTCCCTCTTATGCACAACCTATTATTCTATCTACTGTCGAGGTTTGCAAGGGCACATTCATGTCATTTATGTCTGCAAATGGAATAAACGTGTTACAGAGAATGTACTTCTACATATAGATGTCTGCATATGTGTATGCATATATACTTATATGAACTCGATGACCTCCACGGGGCGGTCCAATTAGAACCAGCCCATCCAACCCTGGCACACCTGGATCCATAATTTCATACCCATAGTTTCTCCACCCCACCCGAGTTCAACCTACATGCATACCATCCATTGTCCAGTTGCTACTGCAGCCATGACACACCTCCACACATTTCCTTCTCCCAAGCGTTAGGGTCCCTACACATATGTTGTCCCAACCCATGTATTCTCAGGCTCTCCCACCATTTAGTCCTTGAACATACCTGCCCTTGCTTGTGTAATGGTCGGATGGCCAAATAATCTATTAATTTTTGGGTAGTCCCACCAGGGACTACCCTCTGTGTGTAAAGTAGACTCAGCAGATCAACAATGTTACTCCCACTGTTAATATCCTGCCTGTGGTGTAAGTAGCAGTGCTTTGCTCACTCCTGTCCAGCTTGATATGACATACGCTGACAGCATTATATAATACTGGGGTTGTTGTTGATTCCCTTCTCATTTCTTGTGTATGCTTTATTGTTGCGTCATTCTTTCTTCATATATATATATATATATATATATATATATATATATATATGTGTGTGTGTGTGTGTGTGTGTGTGTGTGTGTGTGTGTGTGTGTGTGTGTGTGTATGTGTGTGCATATATATATATATATATATGTATATGTATATATATATATATATATATATATATATATATACATGTATATATGTGTATATATATATATATATATATATATATATATATATATATATATATATATATATATATATGTGTGTGTGTGTGTGTGTGTATATATATATATATATATATATATATATATATATATATATATATATATATATATATGTGTGTGTGTGTATATATATATATTGTATATCTGTACATACTTATATACATTTCCTATGCTGGGCACTACTTAGACCTGCACAAGTGCACTCAGACTTGCTTACTGGTTCTTATATATGTTTACTGCTGCTTATTTGTGCTTACACCTGCTTACTAGTGCCTTATTCATTATGACAGTGCCACTTTGATTGAATGACATTTAGTTAAATATCTCATGCGATACTCTTATGTCAGTTTTACAGCAAAACGACATTCATTCCACATGGAAAATTATATGTGCTATTGTTGGGCTCGAACCATGAATGCCTGTTCGTTAGGCGGATGCTCTAAATACTACACTATTGACATTTATGTTGATTCCACATGTTTTTCTCTATTTGAATGAATTTGATGTGTAAGCTACACTCGGCAGAGAGCTGTGATGTGCAAACATGCTGTGCTTTGCTTACACCTTCGATATTGCAGCAATTCAAATATATAATAGGGACATGGGGAATCTAATTGTGAACGTTCTAGGGACAGGGCTTAACATTCCACTATTTGCTTGTGTGTTTACTACTTCGATTTTATTTTACTGTTCATGGACACTCTTTTATGCTTAGCATACATTTCGGTATCCACAGACACTGAATTACTGGCTTACTATTAGAGGTGGGCTCTACTAGTAGGCATAGTAGGTTATGCAACTGTTGGGGCATGTTTACACCTCTGTAGAGCACTTGTACATGCCACCAGCACTCGCACACATTTCCTGTGCACGTCGAGGATGCGGAGGCGTGCCCTCATACATATTCATATGGCACTGCTGTACCATCTGTTGTGAGGATGCTCGGTGCAAGGCTAAAACTGTCTTTGCGCCGAGTTTCTTGAATCCCGGGGCATGTGTGTTTTTGATGTATATGTGTTGAAGAGTCAGTGTATTTCTGCACAGTATGGCATATATTTTTTGTATGATAAAGCTTAAAGCATTTTTTCAGATAAATAAGAGAAACTCACTGTTGTGGTTTGAAGGAAACTTGCTTAGAAAAGGTCTACAAATCCATTCTCTCTACTATGCATAATCAGAGATCAGATACAATTTAATACTATGAGATGCAGTGAAAAACAAATTCAGCTAGCACTTTTGTTATGATAATAATTTTTGATTCATGAAAATAAAGTGAGTCAAAAAATTGATAAACGGAGAGTGGGATACATCTGTGAAAAAGAGGTACATTTCTGTGGTGGAGAAGAGGGGAAAGGTTTGCCAACACAGCTAAAAAGATTCACACACAAAAGTAGTGAAGTAAAATATTATTTCCTTCCACAATCATATGAATTGTACCATAAATGCAAAACTCAGCTTTTCCTATTGCTAAGTTTTCATTTGTTATATAATATCATCATCATGATATTTGTCTTCTTTAAGCAGGGTTAGGCATTGATTTTCTTTGTCTAGACCATTTAAAATGAATAAAGCACATACAAAAAATAACTAACAGATAATCATAGCAGGCAGTTAGTAATGATCTCCTTTAATTGGTGATATGATAAATCTTGAAAAATAAAACAAGCATCATTGTCAAGTTAAGATACAATTACACATATCTGACAAGTGAGCAGTGATTGCCACTGGGATGTAGCCATATTATACATTTCTCATTGAGCTATCATATACTCAGCTGTGCAGTTACTTATTTTTGTGTGTTTTCTCTCTGTAGTAAAAACATAAGTTGCATAGTCTCTAAAATAAAGCATGTAGCTGACATTGCAGAGTGACGTTATGAATTCCTATTCAAAAAGGAAGTGTAAGGAAGGTAGACATGCTTATTACTACAAGTAGCAAACACTGCATACTTATTCTATAGTGCAGTGTTCTTGTCTTTTTTTTTTGCACTGTTGTTTAAGGCCATAGTAAATGTATGGGAGGAACAAGCAGAAGGACTCATATTCAGAGGCAAGGAAGAATTATTACAGGGTTTCATACCTAGAAGAAGTTGCTATACAGGTTGCATAGTATAAACCAAACTTACATCAAGATGATTGTCATGGAATGAACGTTAAACACCAAACTCCTGGCACCAATTAATATGTTATGGACAGGTGGACAGGGGATAAATGATCCATATTTCTGACCAGTGAATTAATATGCAAGAGATGAGTCAGTGGACCTTAAGCACAAATGTCAAATGCACACTGACATCTCGGGTTATGATCAGCACCTAACATAACCATATAATGTTTACAGTGAACTGTGAACAAATGAGGTTCAGAATTATAATTACTGGTATACAGAGGCTTCAGCCTAGTGGCTTCCAGTGTTATCTTACCAATATGCATACACACACACACACACACACACACACACACACACACACACACACACACACACACACACACTCACACACACGCACATTTCTTATGAATGGAAAATAAAGCTTTCCTAATGCCAGTACCCCTTTTCCTCTCAATATCGCCACTTACTGCCACTAGCTAGAGCAATGTAGCTCATAAAAAGAGCACAATTATCATTCACACATAAGCTAAGACATGGACAATGTAATTGCTCAATAGTTAGAGCTGTAAAGCAGTTGTTATTTGTAAGTGTAATTACCAACAGTAATATGTTGCCAAGTTCAGAGATGACTCTTGCATGCTAATACATAAACCACCACCCATATGCTGGTGAAGTTGAATAATAAAACTCTTAAGCTGAAATAACTGAAAAATAAGCAATGCTCTTTGAAAGACTAAATATATGGAAATAAATACCAAAAGAAAGGATGCAATCATATAAGTGGTATTCAGAAAAACAGTGTCTAAATGTTTTCTTTTCCTAGTATTAACCAGAGGGTATATAATGTTCTATATTCTGACTGCTCAACTTTTAAAAGCATTTAGTAGGTACATGAAACTCACAGGCAATAATTCTCAGGTATGAGCATTCAGGCCAAAACATTCTCTGTACATGTTTCAGAAGGCAAAGTCTAACTGCTAAACAGCTGTCCCTAATCTTAAAAGATTGTTTCATGTTTGATATTGAATGCTTGAACAGTCAGCAAGCTCTAGCAGAAGCTACAGTCCATTTATGGTACCACTTGAAAAAATATGCCAATGCTCATGTCTCAGTATTTGAAAAATGTTTCATTTTTAAATATGCACCTTAATTTCACAAAAAACAAGCAAAAAAAACCCTGATAAAATAAATAAATAACAACTGCAACATTTGTATACAGTTTCACAAATCTTGTTATTGTAGCTTTCTAAGTTTATAACACCAATAAAATCTGTCCCAATTTTTGGGCCTTTGTTCACTCCATATTGCTGGGCTTTGTCTAGGTTTCTTGCATTAAGAGCCTATAATGGCAAGGAAAAAAAAAACAGCAACTGAGATTCTCTTTTCTCTGTTGCTTATCCTGAACAGTACTAATGCACTGTGAAAGCATGAGAACATAATATAAGACCCATATACATACACAGTACATCAGTAAATGCAAAAAAAAAAAATGCAAAGAAACACTACAGCACCATTATACAAAGACTGTCTCCTAGATATAATAAACTCCATGTAGGCATACTGGAGAGCCTACATGGAATGTTACCATGTCCATATACACTGTTCCCTCTCAGCAGTGCACCATTCAAATTGATCATGGTGCATTACTGAGGGAGAGCCATGGAACATGGTTAATGAATCAGTGGAGGGAGTGTGGTACTGTGTCCACAGATGAGTAACACACTCCCTGCAGTGTCCAACTGAATTATATCAACATAACTTATTTTTTTTTTAAATCTGTTTGTGCTGTGAGGCACAGAGCACAGCAGTGTTAAACAGTGCCAGATACCTGCCAGGCATCTAAAAATAGAAAGCAGATATATTTAATTATTTACTTAAAGGTCAAGTTTAGGCTTAGCTGAGAATGTGTGCATGGCACGGTGCTCAGCAATGCTTAAGGGTAGCTCAGAGGTATATGTAAAGGTATAGCAAAATGCCACATGTCTATGTAGCAAAATGAGGAGAGTTACAGCCTCATGTGCAGTAGGTGCAGGGTTTGAATACATGGACGGGCAAGTTAGCATTTTTGTTCAAAATATAAATTATGCAAATTAATTTTAAATACTCACCTGCTGAACTCAGCTAAGTTCTGCTAGCACCCGCTAAAACCCGTTAAGCACTGCATAAAAAAATGATGTCTGATAATGTTTATGCACTGCTTGGCACCACTTGGCTAGTTTACGCATCACAAAGCACTGCTAAGCACTGCTAAGCAATGTTTGTTGGAGCTGAGCTGGTTTGCATGGTGCTAAGCAACATGCCACAATTTTAGATGTTGCCCAATGGTGTTTAAGGGTGAGAAAACAGTGTATATTAACCTCACTAGGTAGGAATACAGCATAATCTGTTAGAGTTCTGTCTCTGAAAGATACTATGGCAGGCATTGGTGAGGGTTCACATTTTTGAGTGCAGCATTGGGGCATCCTGGACTCCAGGGTCATGGTCCGGCTCCTTGCAAAAAAAACATGAGGGCCAGTTGATGCAGGGAGGTTACCAGGGCTCAGACTGCAAGGCGGAGGCCTGGGACCAGCTGGCAAGAGACCTCACAAGTGCAACTGGTATCCCCCACACAGGTGACCAGTGTAGCCACCACCACCATGACCTGAAGAGACATAAGAGGGCTCTCTTGGATACCTGAGTCCAAGAATTTTGGGCAGGTGATGTCCCACATGTATGTAAGTACTGTCATCTCTGTACCACCAATAGCTAATCTAAATGACTTCTAAACTGGTATGCATAATGATGTTCTTCTCTCCCAACAGCTGCAGAGGAGAGGGCTTGCAACCTCAAGGCACATGCCAGGCTCTTGGCCAGGTTGCACTATGAGTGTGTTGAGTACAGATGTATTTTGCTATCTATAGTCAAATATGAAAGAAAGAGTAAAACATTAACTGCGATTAGGTGTATACAGTAAAGATTGTATTGCAATGAATGTGGACTTAACAGCTGTACTGCAATAAGTGCATACTGCCAACTGTAGTGCCATAAGATGGGAAGACTCAAGCATTAACCGTAATAAAGTATATGTAATAAAATTTGTAGTGCAATAACCGTGGAATTACAGCTGTATTGCAACACCTAAATAATTGCAACTGTTGTGCAATAAAAACTCAAAACTATACCAGCAACAGCATGAAGGTAACTCTAATAAAGTCTGTTGTGCAATAAGTGTGGAATTAGGGCTGCTTTGCAAAAAATAATTATGACAACTGTACTGCAATAAAAAGAAAACAAAATAATATCAGTACTTGCATAAAGGTATATCTAATAAAGACTGCTGTGCAATAACTGTAGATTCAGAGCTGTTTTGTAAGAAATGAATTATGACAACTGGTCAAGGGTGGCTCGTGCTATAGGACTGCAGGACTGCAGCCCCCCCACCTGTAGAAAGAAGAAAAACATAAATCATGAGTCCCGGAAGAAAAAGAAAATAAAACAAAAATCACGAACTCCACGCATGCGTGCTGAACTCCAGACTCCTCTCCTGGTATGTGTGTTGAACTCCAGACTGCTCTCATTGTACTCACAGAACTCCAGACTGCTCTACCAGGCAGTCCGGATAAGGGAGAAAGGCATCTCTGCCCTGCAGCCCAGAAGTCTGTGTGGTGATGATGACCGCAGAACAGAACAACACCGGACTGCATGGTTGGCAGGCTGAGGCTTCCAGCCTACTCACTCTGGGAACGAGCAAGCTGAGAAACCAACCAGAAACCTTCCATTATCTCGCGGGGAATGGCATTAGGTTGCGTGGGCTGACGAGACTGCTGGATGTACTATTTGGAGCTTGCAGATTGGAATGAATTCGATTGCAACTAATTCAAGTAGACTGAACTAGGGTGCGAGTGTGTGTGTGTGTGTGTGTGTGTGTGTGTGTGTGTGTGTGTGTGTGTGTGTGCATGTCATCATTCTAAGAAAATAGAAAGGTGTGCTCCATATTTCCATCATTCAGATATGCAAAATAAATAAATAGCAGCTGTTCTTGAAAGAAATTCATCTTTGATCTCTCATTTGTGCTTAGAGTTAAATCAAGCACCACTTTCCTAGTCTACTACATGCATGCCTGCAGCCAGTTAAATGAACTGCTGCACACATGCCGAGGAGGAAATGTTGAGCAGGAAGTTTTAGTCTTAGGCAGGTTGCACACCGAGAAGAAAGTTATTGTTTCTTTAAATTAATTTGTAAGAATGGAAACATTTCCTTTTTATTAATTTTTTTTGCATGACAGGGTCAAGGCAGCTGCCTAGGTCACTTTATGTAGGATTTCGCTCTGCGTAGTAGTGGTCGACATTCACATTGTCATCATACTGTGAATTGCATTTTGCCTGTTGATATTTGTTTTTGTTGAGGAAATGAAAGATTTTATATATATCTATGGCTTCCCTACAGATTGCCAATTTAAACTTCCCCAAGTATCAGGTGCTCAAGTTACAAAATGCTGAAGACTAAAACACTAACAGCTCTTACCACTGAAAATTATTGTGACTTTAGTTTCTATATGTGCGCCAGGTGTGATTCTTCTGTATTCAGAGATTTCTCCCTTCTTTGTGTTTCTGCCATTCTGGAGTTGGTATGTATACATTCAATGGTGTAGGAAACTTACCCCACACATTGTGGGAGCTGCAGGGGTAATTTCCCCCTAAAAAATGCATACTGTTTGAGATTGATCCCTTCTGTGTTTTGGGTATCATTTTAATTGATGTGGTCCAGTGGCATTGCATTATTTTGAGGTTTCATAGTGGAACTATATATATATGTATGTATTTACGTGTGTGTGTGTGTGTGTGTGTGTGTGTGTGTGTGTGTGTGTGTGTGTGTGTGTGTGTATGCATGTGCATATTTGACATTAAAATAACCACACTAGGGGGTCTCATAGCTGAAAGGAAAATAGCTTTTTAGGTGAAATCAGGATTTGTACATCACTGTCTTTTAGTGTAGAGTTAGTAACAACCACATAAAATGTATGAGATCTGTGTTTAATCCCCAGACAAAGGCCAACATTTTCTTTCCATATGTCACGATTTACAATGCATATGCAGAAGGTTTATTGTTGTCTGTGTGTGTGTGTGTGTGTGTGTGTGTGTGTGTGTGTGTGTGTGTGTGTGTGTGTGTGTGTGTGTGTGTGTGTCTGTGCTGTGTCACTACAGAAAGATTAAGCATGATAGAAAACAATTAGAGAAAGTAAACAAGTGATAAATACTGACTAGCAGCAACCTCTTCATTAGTTACAGATTTCTTTAATGTGGAATTATTTAGATGACTTTTACTTTTTCAGAGATTGTGCATATTTACTGATGCTGGTGGACGGTAGAGGTTTGAGTAGACTTTTATGATGGAAATGTTCTGAACTGGGCAGTTTTGTCATTATTGGTGCATGCATTTTGTTTCATTGTTTACTGGAAAAATGTTCAAAACAATAAATTTAAAATGCCCTCTAACAACTGTACTGTATTGTACAAGGAATATAATTTAATACAATTAGGAAGGTGTATCAAAGAGCATGTGTATGTTTTGTGTTCAAGGGGCCTATGATTTGAAAACAGCCCAAAGTTAATCTTTATCTGCCACTGGCAAAATGCATTTTCTTTGAATGTGAGTTTCAATGCTGTTTCAATGAATGTGAGTTTCAAGGTCAGAGATGTTTTAATGCTATCTATTTTCATTGTGAGACTGCATTGCTTTGCTTAGCAGATATCTATTAGTGTTTGTGCTGTAAAATGCAAAATAAAACTTTCAAATGAAATCCAAATCATCGCAGAAGTAAAGCAGTACTCACTTTACAGTGATTATGGTAAATGGGGTGAAATAACGAAGGAATGGGACATTAGAATGGCTGCAGGGGGGAGGCTCCATTCGACCATGATTTTGTGAGGGGGGGAAGGGCAGCAAACTCAAAGACAGCCCCGGCTGAACTATACCTCTCAACTGTCCAGAATTTTGCAGAATGAATAGATTTTTGCTTCTTATTTTTGGTTTGTTCTTCATAGAATTTGTGTTTTTCTGGCAAATCATTTAGGAATGAAGTCACTACATAATGACATACATTGAGTTTCAGACATCATAACCTTCAGAAAAATGCATGCTAAAGCAAGACCTGTTATTCTATCACCTGTCTTAAGTTTATACAAGAGCAATTTTTAGTACTGTTTGTATGTTCCCCCAATATATTTGGCCTTGTCCAAATTTCCTGCATTAAGAGGTTGAGAGGTACATGCAAATAAATTGTTTTATAGAATTAGGAATATCCAAACCTCTAAACTGTCCCCAATTTTGGCTCAAAATGTTGCTCTCCCCCTAATAATCCCTCCGCAAAATGCCAATTTTGGAAGAAAACATGGAGGGTTTACAATTATAAATAACTGTAATGATCAGAGTTATAGATTATTTTTATTTCAGAAATGCATGTAGAATAGATGCTCTTATTTTGTCAGCTGCTCAAGTTAACAGTACTAATATTAAAAAGGTGTCCCTTCTTTGACAGGTTTTCTGGCAAATTAGTGGCACATCATTAAAGACTGAAGTTAGAAAGTAATGGCAGACATTTGAGTTTCAGATTTCATACCCTTCAGAAAATTCATACTAATGCAAGACCTACTACTATTCTATTATATTTAAAATGTGTTCTTATTTTATTATTACACCACCTGTGTCCCACTTCTATGAATGGCTTTGTCCAGATTTCTTACTCTGAGGTTGAGAGGTATGAGTGTCAGAGCCATCAACATCAGCCAGAGACATTTCAAATTGTGACATACTTGTTGCACCCCACTCCCAACTGTAGTGTATCCGGATGTGTCTAAGCAAGGCAAGGAGCAGTTATGCAGTGTAAGTGTGCAGAGTATTCCCCCATCCAAGGCAGACCACAAGTATGACCATAGCTTTTCATCTGTGCTTGATTTTGCAGAATGTTCTGTTTTTCTGTCATATTTGTATACTGTTGATTTATGCTTCTTTTATTCAGAAAATGCATGCTGTCGCAGTCCCCTGTTGCTCTGTGTTTAAGTAGCAGTACTTTAATGACCATCAGGTAAGCTTGTCAGAGATTGTAAGATGCAATAAAGCTTTAATAAGCATACTGTTAAAGTATTACAAAAATTGAAAGCCTTTTTGTTGTTGCCATGCAGAGAATATTTACATAACTAGATAACGTACAAGCCTTAGGTATTGAAATGGATATGACAGTGTTTGTAATGAAGGACATGATTACAGTATTTTCAGTAGCTCATTACATTTGTTGGAGACTTGCAGTCATCTTTGCAGGCTTTACCCGTAAACTAAACAGGATGCCAATCTATGATGTGTGGTCCATAACTTGTGCAGTAATCCTTTAAACAATTTATCTTGAGCTTGTTTCTTGTTTGCTGTTCATTTTTTACTTTGATCATGTCTTCCCCATATCAAGTAGATAGTTGTTGTTAGGCAGCAGGTCTTTTTTTGGATAAGAAACATTTTTACAAGTGGGGGTATCACAGAGATTGCTACTTTCAGCATGTTACTTGGTAATTTTATAAAGGTGAATATAAATTATAATTAGAGCTGCTTTTGACTGGCATTCCAGTAATGTATTTAAAAAGTAATTTATTTGTTCATGCCTCACAACCTTTGTGTTTCCATCTAGATATTAAGTAAGTTGTCATGTAGCCAATGCATTGAAATATTTTTTTCTTTTACACTTAATTTTGTCTTGCTTGGACTCTCGTAATGACGATTTGGTACCCAGGGCAGCATATTTAATTAAAGTTCCAGTTGTTGTGGTTCTGAGCATAGCTCCACCCCTTTCTAATTGACCACACTCCTTCCCATTGGCCCCACCCATTCAGCTGTCTCCTGCAGCCCCCCTTTAATTTGTAGTCAGCAGCCGCCACTGCAACTGGTCTGCAACAACACATGAACCAATAGCAATAACACAAAGGTAAATCGTGCACATCAGGATTGTCTTGTTTTTACCATTGCAAGTCAGCTATATGCATTCAGGCTGTGAGGTACAATTCTGCAGTCAGATATAATAGCATAATAGCTGTAGACTGCAAATACTAACCCATAATCAGATATTGTTTGCTGACTTCACAGATATTTCAACACACTAGCAATATATTGTGTACACCTGCATTCTATGTAGTAATGTATAGATTGCCTAGTATCGCTGTCATGCTTGAATTTCATGCATGTGTGTTCAACTGTCACTGCAGTCTAGTATAAAGCTGTACTACTATTACCAGGTCATATTTTGCTGCCAGGTAAGCTCTAGGCAAATATCAGTCAGTCAGTAATCTACAGTGTCTCAGAAGCTCAGTTGGCATAAATGCTACGTATGAAGTACATTTTTACCACACACAGACCATGGTTCAAATCCATTGCTATGTAACACTAAATATTGCAGTATCAGTCACATAATATTTAAAGATATTCTCTCCGCAGGAACTACAGATAAATGGGTGAGGTAGCCCATATTATGAGAAATGATTGTGTGTTTAGATGTCACAGACGATTACAATCATTACCAGGAATGTGAAAATACTTAATAAAATAAAGGAAATAAGTATAAAATAATAAAATAAAAGGAAATAAATAAAATGTGTAAACTTTGGTATGGCTGCATGCCTGGAGTGTCTGTTAAAGGTTGCTGCAGTCAATTAATACATTTGATACAGATACCCTCTGCAGTCATTGCTATTGGGCTCTATCCCCATGCCTGCCAAGCAGGATATGATAGTTGTTTACTCTCTGTAATGTACACATACATGTTTCTCAAGTGTCACACTGCCACGGAATGTAATTACTGGTGAGTAATCCCAATGTCACAGATGTATTGACATGATTATTTAAATAGCAAAGTAACACTACATCAGCCCACATTACACCTTGGTAGTTATATAGGTACACCTGATGTGCAAAGGTTCTATGTAGTTGTCTAACTGCAGTTGTTACTGCTTGGCCCATACTGTCCCATGCAGATAGCTTGAGAGGTATTTACGTGCTACAGCAGCTATAGGGCATTGTACACATAAAGAAAGGACAGACCTGTAGAGTAGATAGCAGTACTGTTGTCAACTATATAACTTATAATGGTATTAATGGACCATATTTCTCTCTCTCACCACCCCTTATCTTCATATATTTATTATTGTTATACATTGGTTATGGTTTACTATTAACATATGTTGTTCCATAACCTTTATTTTCTGGCATGTATTTTATTATTGTTATGTATTAAAATGGTTGCATATTAACATATCTTGTTGAATTACCTATTCTGTTGGCCTTATGCTGTAACTGTTACTACTAGCATGCTGATAATATACTGACTGTTCTGTTATTTGTTGTTGTGTCTCACATAATATGCATTGAAATGTAATGAAATTATTTCCAAAATTCTGGCATACTGTTATTACTAACAATGGTTTTGTTCATAACTAACCTGTATGTATTGCTTTACCTCTATAATCACAGCACATCAGGGTAGGCCAGTTCCTGCTGATCTTCCTACCCTACCTCAGCCAGCCATGGCACTGTATCCTAGCACATCTGGGACCCAAGATGATGGTGACCCCTCCACTGGTCCTGCACCACCTTTGGGTGGAACCAGCTAAGGTAACAGGTCCCATCTCCCCTGGGAGCGGTGGTGGAGGAGCGGTAGTCACCTAGGATCAACTACTGGCCATGGTGCACAGGACTGTTCATAGGAGCTATGAACGTTGCCTGCACTGGATTGAGGGCAGATTGGACAACCTGGTGGACCTGCTGACCCTGGCGTCCAGTCTCTAGCACAGCCACCTTTGGGTTAATGAAGGAGCAGTGTCAACTGCTCATAGGTGGGGCTGTTAGTTATGCTACTGCTGTCTGGAGGCACATGCATCTCAGATTCCACAACACCCTCCTCATTCAAGGTGTTTATCCTCCTCATGTGTCACAAACTGCCCCTGTCTGCTGTCTTGTCTGTCTGCAATTGCATCCTCTCCTACCCAACTTACCTCCTCATATGTACCTATATCCCTTTCCCAACATTCCACTCTCTCCTTATAAAAAAAGGCACCTGTCCCACAAAAAAAAAAAAAAAAAAAAAAAAAAAAGAAAGATTACCCCATATATAGCTCTCCATTTTGCATGTGTCCACTGGACACAACTAATTTGGTCCAATTGACTTGTCAACACATTTATGTTGTCCTCATCAATCTGTCTGGGGTTTGAGAGTCCAAATTCATCCACAAAATCTGTCAAAATGCACAGCTGTTGCTGTACAAGAAATGGAAAGCTATGGTTCTTTCCTACACCCTTCCTGCACATCCCTACCTGCCTTCACTGTTTTTCCCCTTGCTTGCCCCCATTTCACCACTTCCTATCACCCCCTTTTTCTTTTCTTTATAATTTTTTAGCGTGGGTTTGTATGGAGCTAAGTGGAGTGCCGCGCCGTGCTGCACTGCGCAAATCCACTTAAATGGGCTTTAATGTGCCTTAATGATCTTTTGTGTTTCTCACAGTCTTTGGCATATGTACCAAATAATCACCCCTGCCATGTTTCAGACACGGGCCTCTGTCAATTACAGCCTACTGCACTAACCCACTACACCATAAAGATCTTAATTAAAACAGGTGTTTTCAGCAATACATGCTGATTGCCACTGACAGACTGAAATCAAATGTAATGTGAAAAATGGGAGTGTACCTGTGACTCTGATGCTAAAATACACCAGTAGACAGCCAAATAATTTATAATGGCAACACATGGGGCTGAGATAGCAAGTAACTGTTCCCTTTTACCTGCAACATCTTTAAACACACTTGCTGAGGCATCAGTGGCACAAGGCATGCATCTTCAACTCGAACCATGCAGCAGAACAACTGCCTTTGAAAGTCATGCACATACTGATGGATGCAGATGTGTGTCACAGCCTGTATGTCTGCACATATATCTGGCAAATACACTTACTATAGCACTGACTCAGTAGCTCAGTCTGTTAAATGCATTCCATACAGTACATTTTGCCACACATAGTCCTGCATTTGAATCCAGTGTGTTGCATTTCAGTTACATTATTGTGAAGACAGCAAGTAATGACTGAGTCATGCAATTTTATTCCCAATAGGTTACTGCTACTGACTTATCTGCTATCCAGTTTTGCAAGCCAAAGGCCTGCAGGTAGGGACACAGTGCACATATTCGTATATCCTACCTATATGCCACTTACTACTCCTCTGCTATTGGCACTGTTGCATAACAGATGTACCTTAAGAACGTGCCTCAATCGGACTGTAAAGTGTACCCTCACCCTGGCTCTGCCATAATGACAGGGCTGCCACTGCTGCCACAGTTACACATACAGCTTGCTGGTCTCCAAATTGTTCACACTCCTCCCTATGTGTCCTAGGCTACAGCAGCAGCTGCAGCCTGTAGCATATACAGCTCAATGTTAAGGTAGCTGCTACAGACTGACCATACCTCCTAACCCCCTATAATAGGTGAGCCAGACAAAGCCATACATACATAAAGGGGGGGGGGCAAAGGCACAGAGATAGGGGCATGTTTCATAGTTTTCCCCTAAAAAAGATAGTAAGTGGATAGAATAGCAGCTACAGCATTAGCATGCATATTCTGATGGGTATGAAGTGTGACAGTCACATGTCTCTCTCCCCTTACTGACCTCAGCCCACAATGTTTGCCAGTGTACTGTCAGATGACCACAATGTCATGGGACACTGACCAAGCATATGAGGCAAAACTGTGGACATACTTCATACATCTCTACAGTGGACAGTATTTGTACCTACCCTCTGTGATGCTGTAGTCTCCACACCTCAGTAATGTCCATCTCAAAAACTAAGAAAGGGGCCAAGGCCTACATGAAGGTCTTATATATTGCACTGTGGTGCCATGTCATTGGCTAATGATAGTGCAATTCAGCTGTTTTGCATGCAATTAGCAAGTCTGAGCCACAGACTGGTGCAGAGGCAATTACCTGGTAATGAGCATTACCTACAAAAGGCAAGCAACTGCTTATGGAGACAGCTCTGTCAGCGTATGTGCAAATAATTTGCACATTTGCAGAGGAATGCTTCAAAAAAATACATCACTCTACCAGGTATGTACTAGATTTCCCCATAAAACAGGATGCAGATGGGAGGCTGGAGGTATGGGGAATACGGATTACAACAGTAGGCTTGTATTAGCTATACGATATTGACATGTCCGTGATACTCTGCTGCCCAACACCTACAGGTATACCTCTCAGCTGTCCCTGCTTTGAATCACACCCCTGCTCTGTCCCTGTCAATCCCTCCTCCAGTGGTCAGCTGTTCTAGTAAAGATAGGGGATTACACATAAGACGTATAGTGAGAATAACTAATAAGGGTGTACACTCCATAACATCAACTGATGTACTGTAATTCACCTCCTCTGAGTCTGTCAATGTCACACATAAATATGTCTAACATTGTAAAAGTGCCCCTGAATATCCCTGATGTACTCTGGCTAAGTCCCTGTTTTGTGGATATTCATCTCTGTTTGGTTGATAGCTATACCTAACATACCTCTCAACCTCATTCAGTAAGAAATCAGGACAAAGCCATAATTAATGGGGGAAAAAGGCCCAGACTCAGTGACAGGGTATACATATTGGCCATACAAAGTAAGAATGCGAATAGACTAGCAGGTATTACTTGTAGCAGAAGTGTTTTCTGAGGGGTCGGATATGTGACAACCAGATTCTGTTGTAATTTTCTGACAGAAACCATCACTGATTGGACAACCACCTGTCAGACATCCACATGTTTGTGCAAAGAAGACCACATCTATGAGACAAACATATTGACATTCTGCAAACATCTGAACAGTTGAGAGGTATGATGCATACAGGGAACATATACTACAGCAGGTTTGCATTGCTTTCTGTCATTGTGGCACACTGGTGTTGCCGGACTGTCCCCAAACAGTTGTAATAGCACACTGCTATTTTTTTGACAGTGGCCATATGACATATTAGTGGGGATTTGCAAATAGTGGACACACCACAGTAGAGTGCCATGGTGGGTATAGAGACATACAGCAGTATCTATCATGGCACACAGGGATATTAGCCAGTATTGCTACTATCTTGGTGATAGCCACACATACAGTGTGTTACCAGACTGTGGGGTATGATGTGTGAGGGAGCAGTGGATAGTGCAGGCCATTATGGATGTGTAGGGTCTGTACAAAGTGGACATCCATGTATCTGGTCCTGTAATGTATCCCCCACTTGCAGGAACTGATGGAGGCATCCACCATTTACATCTGCAGAGAATGATGCTATACTGGATGCCCTAAGACTCCACCATCGCATGCTGCTATCCAGGGGTTGCCACAATCAAGAACATCGGGCAGCATTGTTGGGCAACCTTGTGAGGGCTGTTAATTAGATTGGCCAACAGGTCAGGTCCGACACTGAGCCACTGATATGGTCAATGCTGCATGTCAAAGGGCAGCTGCTGTTGTCAGGAATTGTGCTGCCACTGGTGGAGGGCCTGTGACAGAACAACCACTCTTGGCCACAGAGGAATTCCTGGTGAACCTAGGATCAACCAACAGGCATCCATCACACCATACATTTTGGAGGTGGGTGCCACAGAGTACACATCAGAGGAGCATCTAGCTAAGCTTACTGTGTTCACCAGTATAATACTGTATCAGTCATTGTGGTAGGCTCTACATATCAGTACATGGTTGTCAGGTTTATCTGCATTGGGGGGGATTGGCTTTTATGGACAGTTGTGCACACATACTCTGAATGTCAGCAATATAGCCAGTATCACAGTAGGTAAAGTACCTGTGGATATATGCACACACTACTTTGTAGCATTGCAACATTTGGTGTTGCTGACAATACCTCTCCCTCACCTTTTCATAGGTCTGTCAGGTGTGGCCGGAGTCCATGGTCCTGTACCTGGTAAGTGTGATACTGTTATTTTATGGATCATATATACCTTATGAAAGTTAAGGGCTGCCAGGTTGCCTAGTGTACAACTGTTATGCTTAGCCAGAGTAGAATAGTTGTATGTTCCAATTCGGAGCAGTTAACTACAGTGCATAGTGTATGTGTACAAACATTAACATGTTTGCACTTATAGTTATGGGCAACCATGCAGCCTGCTATACATAAGGCAATTACTCCAAGATGCCTGTTAAAACACAATAGGGAGATGGTACATACCTGATGCAGTGATACTACAACTAGAATATCATTTGCAAGATAGGTGCACTAAGTTTTCTGTGTAGTTCTCTCACATACACTGTCATACTGCATACCTCATAGGTGTATTGCACTGACAACATTAACTGGATGTAGGTGATGTGCATGTTTTACAGGGCCTGACTTGTCTGTGTATGTTTTTGTGGGTTTGTGTATTGTGCATGGGATCAGAGATGAGAAGATGTGGGACATGTAATGCAGTTGTGGATCCTCATCTGTATGAGTCATAATAGTGCAGGTGGTAATGTACTGCTTTTGTCTTGCTTCTCACAGGTGAATGGGGCGGGGGGGGGTTGGAGTCTGTCCCCCTCACTACCTGATGTCAGTGTCTCATCAGACTCTGATGATGATGGTGGCCATACTGAGGCACAGATGGGGTTGTTGGGGGCTGAATTTGTCCCAGAAGTTGACATCTCTTTTCTGCCCCCATTGTCCCCACACACAGTCAGTATGCCCACGCATACCCATTCACCAGAGGCCACAGATATTGGACAGTGAGAGGGTGGTAAGATAGTACAGGACAGTGTGAACACTATGGCATTAGTGATTGTAGCCACTTGCCATAGCTAGTTAGCAGGCAAGGTCCCACACAGGCAGATTGACAAGGGTGCTCGAAGGAGGACTGGTGCCCATCCACCTCCTGTTGCAGGTGTCACATCATGGGTCACTTGGCACATGTTTTGGGCTGTCATGGAGGCACAGGCATGTTCTAAATGCAACCCCAGATGGATGCTTAGGGTTATGGATGAAGCACAGTCTGACATCCGTGACTGTCTCCACCACATTGGTGACATACTGAATCATTTCACTGATGTAGTGGACAGGTGGTGGGCTGAGACAGTGCCTGTCTTTGACCACACATTGTCTGTGCTGAAACATCTGGTTGGAGTTGGGTGTCAGACATGTGGACATAGGCCAGCAACACCATCTGCTGAGAGTCCAAGTGGCTATGCACACTCACACTCTCGTAGTGGCAATACCTCCAGTGCTACAGAGAAAAGTGTGCTGTCCACATCACAATGTGGCAGACCATGGCCACATTGTCCTGAGTGGTCCTGTGGGGGACACAGGCCTAGCAGACAGGAGTCACCATCAGGTACTAGCACCTCATCAGACCTTGGACATGGTGGTTCCTGTGCTACTTCTGGTGAAGCCAGTTCCTGTCTTCATGGTCAGAGATGGTTAACTGTCCACTCTACCATGTATGGTCCACAGCTGTCCACCATACACATGGATAGGGCTAGCAGTGGGCTTGACTGTGTACATGCACACATTCAAACACCACTGTCACATGTAGGTCACCAACAGGCACACACGGCACCTCTCCTTGGCCCATCTAGCCAGCACCCTTTCCTGACTCACACATATGCTGTCAACTGTTTGGCACAGCCTAGAGCTCTGGCAACTACACACCACACCTTGTGCATATGATGATACCTGTGCCACATCCCTGCTATCTGTGCCATCATTGCAGGGACCTGTAAATATGTGTCTAATGCACAGGGTGACTATATTGCTTTACATTTGTTTGTGTAGTGCAGTAGTGTTATGCCATGACAGTTGTTGTGGGCCATGACAGGTACTGTATGCTGGCATGTGTCATGATTACACATCAAACTTTGTGTATCTTTGTTGCCTAATGGTACACTGGTGGAAGTGTTACAGAATAACTGTGTCAAGGGCCTATGTATGCTTTTGTCCCAGAAGTCTGAGTTGATCAACTATGGACACATGGCACTAATGCAGAGGCACATGATGGCAAGACAACACAGCAGAAATATGACATCAGCAAGGTAAGCCAATATATGTGCATGGCTTCCTAGGTGCATATGTGTAGAACACTATGTCAGGGACAATGGGGACAGTCAGCGTTATCATGCTTTCATACCCTATGACACGGTCTACTACCCTTGATACTTGTCACCTTGGTATTCTGCACATACAACTCTAGATGGTTGGGGACATTAATTATGCTTATGTAGATGAGGGCAATTTAGTGCCAGTGGCTAGTCACAGGGCCATAAAATGCATAACCAATGCACAGAGGTAGGCCACATGGGCATGTGTCTAATGCCACAAGGGGATATATTTCACATACCCAATGTCAGAAGCTGTGAGATTAGAAGCCCTCCCTATCTAATAGTGCACACTAATGCTCACAGTATATATCACATGTCACACTGTTTTTCTGATATTACATTGTCAACCAGTGCTCTTAAGGTGGATGACATCAGCAGGCCTTGTGAAGGAGGCCAATGTTGAGGCCAGCAACTAGTCATAGAGTATAAAATGCATAATAGTTGCACAGAGATAGCCCATACGGGCTTGTCTGGAGTGCTGCATGGGAATATGTTTACATATCCAGAAAACACTTCACTGCCAAATATCCAAATAAAACAAAGCTAAGTAATCACCAAGAACGTAGTATTTAATGAAGCTTTCGGGCTCACATCTCTTCATCAGCATACATGATCACATCTAAAAGTTCTTTTTATAGAGGGTCATTTAAAAAACACATGATCAGAACCAGCCTATAAAAATATATCTAAACAATTACATCATTAGATAATTTAAAAGCATATAATCAACCATTTATATTTGAAATTTCTACTTTAAAAATGACAGAATTTTACTAAACATAACTATCATCTAAAAAGCAGTATAATAGCATACATACACATATATTTAGCATATATTAATCTTATTTTATTTTATTTCTAACTGCTTTCTGACTAAAACAGGCTTTATACTGACTGCACTGTTAAGACCTGGATTCGAATCTGCCTGTAATCTAATTATCCAGTCTAATTCTTTTAACTCTATAGCATTATTTATGTCCCCACCTCTTATAGATTGCTCAACTATATCTACCACTCTATATTTAAAATTATGAGTCTCAAATTCCATGATATGTTTATATAGGGCATTTGTTTGTACTTTCCTATTCATTTCAGATCTACGTTCTATAATACGGTCCTTAAGCCGTCTAGTAGTTTTCCCTATATAAAATGCATAGCAATGCGTACAGGTAGCGAGGTAGACTAATCTACTCGTATTACATGTTGCTGCTATGTGAAACTTATATTCCTTATTTGTAACAGGGTGTCTGAATATTTGGTCAGATTCAAATATATCTTTGCAGCAAGTACAGTTTTGTCATTTATAAGTGCCTAGCCTACCTTGTTCTGGCTTGCGTGTTTCCTTAAAATCTTTGTAACATAATATACTTTTTATAGATTGATGGTTTCTATACGCAAAACTAGGTTTAGGGCCTACCAGCTTTTCTATTTCTGGCATAGCCATCAATATTGGCCAGTTTCTTTCGATAATCTTAATAGTTTGATATGTATACCCATTGTATGTCATAACATATCTACTTTTTTGCTGTTGCCCTATCCTTTGTACTGTATAAGAGTCCTCAATTTGTGTTAAAGAGACATTAAATACTGGTTTAAACATATTATGTCTACCTAAATTCACTTCTTCCATAATACTATTTACTATAATCTCAGTGTAACCATTGGTTACAAATTCATCCTTCATTTTAGCTATTTCAGCTTCATATTGTTTGTTATCAGTTGTTAATTTACTCAACCTAATCATTTGTGATTTATATATTCTGGTGACACTTGATGTGGAATCACTATTTACAGTCATTCCCATTGACTACGGTGTTGAAGCCATAAGGAGACTATTATTAATGGACTCCACTAAGCAACCATTTATTTTTGATGGCATTCCTTATAAACAACTTACAGGAGTAGCCATGGGAACCTCAGTGGCAAATACATTTGCAAATCTTGTGCTATATTACTGGGAGATAAAATATGTACTAAGTAATAATAATGCACACAATGTATATGTAAAAAGTTATGTTAGATTTGTGGATGACTGCTTTTTTGTATGGGAAGGTACTGAAGAGAATTTATTGCTATATTTATCCTACTTAAATAATACAACTAACTTCTTAAAGTTTAAAATGGATTATTCTAGGCAGAGTATAGTGTTTCTGGATGTTAAATTGTATAAAAGAAATGAAAAATTGGAAACAATGATCCATAAGAAAGAAGTTCATACAGTAAGATATTTGAAAAAGCAAGTATGCATCCCCACATATATTTAAGGGAATTGTTAAATCACAAATGATTAGGGTGACTAAATTAACAACTGATAACAAACAATATGAAGCTGAAATAGCTAAAATGAAGGATGAATTTGTAACCAATGGTTACACTGAGATTATAGTAAATAGTATTATGGAAGAAGTGAATTTAGGTAGACATAATATGTTTAAACCAGTATTTAATGTCTCTTTAACACAAATTGAGGACTCTTATACAGTACAAAGGATAGGGCAACAGCAAAAAAGTAGATATGTTATGACATACAATGGGTATACATATCAAACTATTAAGATTATCGAAAGAAACTGGCCAATATTGATGGCTATGCCAGAAATAGAAAAGCTGGTAGGCCCTAAACCTAGTTTTGTGTATAGAAACCATCAATCTATAAAAACTATATTATGTTACAAAGATTTTAAGGAAACACGCAAGCCAGAACAAGGTAGGCTAGGCACTTATAAATGACAAAACTGTACTTGCTGCAAAGATATATTTGAATCTGACCAAATATTCAGACACCCTGTTACAAGTAAGGAATATAAGTTTCACATAGCAGCAACATGTAATACGAGTAGATTAGTCTACCTTGCTACCTGTACGCATTGCTATGCATTTTATATAGGGAAAACTACTAGACGGCAGGACGTGATATAGAACATAGATCTGAAATGAATAGGAAAGTACAAACAAATGCCCTATATAAACATATCATGGAATTTGAGACTCATAATTTTAAATTTAGAGTGGTAGATATAGTTGAGCAATCTATAAGAGGTGGGGACATAAATAATGCTATAGAGTTAAAAGAATTAGACTGGATAATTAGATTACAGGCAGATTCGAATCCAGGTCTTAACAGTGCAGTCAGTATAAAGCCTGTTTTAGTCAGAAAGCAGTTAGAAATAAAATAAAATAAGATTAATATATGCTAAATATATGTGTATGTATGCTATTATACTGCTTTTTAGATGATAGTTATGTTTAGTAAAATTCTGTCATTTTTAAAGTAGAAATTTCAAATATAAATGGTTGATTATATGCTTTTAAATTATCTAATGATGTAATTGTTTAGATATATTTTTATAGGCTGGTTCTGATCATGTGTTTTTAAATGACCCTCTATAAAAACTTTTAGATGTGATTATGTATGCTGATGAAGGATGTGCCAAAGCTTCATTAAATACTACGTTCTTGGTGATTACTTAGCTTTGTTTTATTTGGATATTTGGCAGTGAAGTGTTTTCTGGATTTCTGACTTTATACCACTGGTATTGCGTTGAACGTACTAGGAGGGAGTCGAACCAGCCTTTCTTTCTTTCTTTCTTATTTGAATTGATACTGAAAACAAACTGCTTTGAGATGTCTTCATCTATAAAAAGCTGTTAATGAGAGCAAATAATCCATTATTGCAGACAGCAGATATTAACAAGCCTCAAGACGTACCCATAGGCAATGATACTAAAGAACTGAATAAACTACTAACAACACTGGAGAAAAAAGTGAGTAGCTATAAGCAACTACAATGCAGAGATTTAGTTTTTCAGCATATTTAGAACTGGGTATCATGCCTCGAGGGCTTCGTATATTAAAGATGCCCTCTTATGGTAATGTCTATGAGGAACTGCTGATAAAGTGGCAACAGCTTAATCTAGAATTAAGCGCAAATTACATGAAACTCATGAATGAGTTTTTTGTAGACATAGAACACTCTTTGCTTATTGAAATAGAAGCTTTAGAAAAACAAGTATTGGAGTGTATCAATGGAGATACAACAAATGAACATTATCAAACTTTTATTGAAAATCTGCATGTTATGGATAGTAGACTCGAGCTGAAGAAAAACCGTAAATTGCAACGTGATGTTCAGGACTTCAAAAACGGGCATATCTTTTCTTGGCCCAAACCAGAGTATAGACATTTAAAATTTGTTAGTAATAATAAGAACTATTCACAAAATAAGAATAAAAACATAACAACAAGGTTGCTTGATCAGCTGGATGATTTTAGCTCGCCGCAAGCAACACCGGTAACACAAACTAGCCAGCAAGTTAATGCATACGCTTAATTCCAATGACGTCACAATGTTGCGATGAAGGAGGACCGAATGGCGATGGAGTCCTAATGGAGTTAGTTACAGGAGGTAACAGCTTGAATACAGCCAATACATCGAGCACCTGCAATCCAACAAAACAAAAAGTTGATTTCAAAAATAAGAAACAGGCGGAGATTTCTGCTTTTTTACCGTTTCGGTTAAAACAACCGGAAAAGGAAATAATTCGGAAAGCACAGCAAGAAAAGAACCTAAATGTAGCAGCACCACAGCAGCAAGCTGTGCAAGGGGGAAAAAGAAGGAACGACAGCCCACGGCAAGTCAACAAATTACCCCGCAGATAAATGTAGCTGCTCCTACCATCAATGAAGGTACTTTAAACCTAACACAATGTCGTTTATCTGAAGATCATTACAAACTGCTGAGCAAAGGATTGAAATTCATACCCTTTGCTATGGACAATATAGCTAATGCAATTATTGACCTTAGATTATTTACTAGAAGTATAATGTTGAAGCTATTATTTACAAATATGAATCCCACTGAAATGTTTTATAAAAAGTCTAGTACTTTTATTCCTCAGTTGTCACCAGTGCTATTGGCTTTTACTAATATAGTTGAAATTGAATTAAGGTTCCTATATACAAAGAAATGTGATAAAATAAGAAAATATAATTTAACATATGGGGAATATCAAGCTCTTCTGGAATTAAGGAATGATAAAGAATTAATTATAAAGCAAGCAGATAAGGGTGGGGCCACTGTGCTTATGGACAGAAGTTTTTATAATACAAAATTTAAAAATTTTCTTGCTGATGTCAACACATTTAAACAAATAACCTTTGTAGAAGTAAAGAATCTTTTTCTTCTTCAACCTCCCACCTGGCTGCTGTGCGTCCTGTTCCTGTGCTAGAACTGCATTGTGCTCCAGTTTGTCCCTGCAACAGCTACCTGCATTGTCCCGTTCAGGAAGTCTCTGAACATTAGGGCTACTAAGTGAAACCACCTAGCATCTCCCTGAAAACTTTGACGTCTGTAAAGACATTGAACACATTGTGCTCCAGTTTGTCCCTGCAACAGCTACCTGCATTGTCCCGTTCAGGAAGTCTCTGAACATAAGGGCTACTAAGTGAAACCACCTAGCATCTCCCTGAAAACTTTGACCTCTGTAAAGACATTGAACACATTGTGCTCCAGTTTGTCCCTGCAACAGCTACCTGCATTGTCCCATTCAGGAAGTCTCTGAACATTAGGGCTACTAAGTGAAACCACCTAGCATCTCCCTGAAAACTTTGACCTCTGTAAAGACATTGAACACATTGTGCTCCAGTTTGTCCCTGCAACAGCTACCTGCATTGTCCCGTTCAGGAAGTCTCTGAACATTAGGGCTACTAAGTGAAACCACCTAGCATCTCCCTGAAAACTTTGACCTCTGTAAAGACATTGAACAGTATGTATTGACAGCTGCTCTGAAGGGTTACATATTAAGCAACTGCTTCTAACCAGGATTGTATGTTTATTAGTCCTAGCATACTATTCAGGCAGGCTAGCCAGCAGCCTACCCTCCCTTTACAGATTCAACCTTTTCCCCTACTATTCTAACCCCTTACTTTACCTATTCCTTCTCTTTTGCGCTTAAGTCCCCCATACCCTCCTAGACAAGTCCATTGCTATACTATAACTGGCCACCAGGTGGCGCCTCGTGAACTAACTTTCTATTAAGACAGATTTCTGAATTACAATTGTCTACCCCTCTTTGTAACCGTTCACACTTACTAACTTCTGCCCTGTATTCCCCACATCTTTTCTGTAAGCTTTCTGTAACCAGACCCCTAGTCACGCTGCTCTTAGTCCGCTGATACCCTTAACACCTCTTCTTCTCTCCCCAAGAAAGCCTGCCTTCAGTGTCCTCTACCCTCGCATCCTGCCTCTCTTCCCCCACACCTTTGAATCAACCTTACTCACATCATCAGACTTACCTGTTGGTTAGCTCTCTCTTTACTGATTGTCTCCCTCCACCTTTTACTCCTTTGTCTCTTCCCGCTCCGTTAAGCCCTCAGCTCACTCCACTCCCCTACCCTACCCCCAATTCCCACCCACCCCCACTACATCTAGCTTTATAGCCTGAAAACCACACCTACTTCCTCCCAAACTAGCAAACTCCTCCCCTTCCTCTTTCTGTCCCCTCCCACCCCACCCCTCTCTATACTCACATGACAACTTCCCCTCATCCTCCTCGATATAATTTTAGAACTCATCAACACAACATGTCTCTCAGTTATTCATCCTACCCAGTTCAACTGCTACTCCTTCTCAGCCTCACTTATTTTTACTATCTTACACAACCCTCTCTCATCAACCATTCTACCCACTTACATACCACCTTTCATCTCCATACAACAGAACCTCACTACAATAACCACATCTCTCCTAACCTCTACCCCCTCTGCAACAACCTATGTTTCCACTATAAAATTATCCTTCCTCATAAAGTGATGACACCCTCACTATTCTTCATATCCCCCTCTAATCCTACCATCCACTCTATTCAAACTAAACAACCCAAATACCTCCTCTTACTAACCAAACTTTTAACTTCAGTACTTTTATCTGGTGATATACACCCTAACCCAGGTCCAAACCCCCCCTCAAACCCTAAATCCATCCTATTCACTTCTCTGAATGCACAAAGTGTAGCAAACAAAATCCCTAACCTTCATGCATGGATATTCCATAACAAACCTGACATCTTAGCCATTTCTGAAACCTGGCTAAAACCCCACATTAAGGATGCTGAGATATTACCACCAAACTACTCAATCATTAGATTAGACAGACCCTACAAAAAGGGTGGTGGAGTAGCTCTACTCTATCCATCCTCCCTATGCCTAACACCTTACAACAAAACCATTCCCCACTTTTCTAATGCAGAACTACTGCTAGCTCATCTCCAACTAAATACACACAAATCCATTGCTATAGCCTCGCTCTACATTCCCCCTGGAGATAATATCCCAATACTTGAAAATATCCTCTCCTGGCTATCAAGTAACATTAACAATGAAACTATAATCATGGGAGATACCAACATTAATTGGTCCTCCATACAGTCACCTACACACCCCCTCAACATCAACCTTTTCAAATACTCTCAATTAATCAACACAATAACTAGGCCATCCAAAGACTTCTCAAGGGGCAACATCTTAGACTGGATTCTAGTCTCCCATCCCCATAACTACACTGACAGTGGAACCCTTCCTGACCCCCTCAGTGATCATCTTCCCATCTTCACTACACGTCTTCCAACTCCCTTACAAGTTACTCACAATTACATAACTACCAGATTCCATAAAAATTTCAACCCTGAAGCTTTTTCCAGTAACCTGAAATCGATTAATTGGACTCCCTTAAAAACCCTACCACTCGAAAATGCAGTATCCCACTTTAACACTACCTTCCTTAACATCCTAAATAATCATGCTCCCCTAATAACCAAAAGAATAAAAAGGAAAGCAGCCCCCTGGTTAACTAAAAATACAATTACTTCCATGCGACTCAGAGACAAAACATGGACACAATACAAGAAAAACAAATCTACTTCAAACCTCAATCAATACAAAACTATACGTAACTCAGTGAAAAAACTTATCTCAACAGACCGGCAAAATTACTTTATCCACCTTCAAAACAATCATAAAACTAACCCACGAAAATTCTGGACAAGTATAAATTCACTCTTAAAACCTGGTACTATAGAAAACCCAAACCCCAGCCCAGACTCACAGGACATAGATCTTGCTACCCAATTCAACTGTTTCTTCATAGACTCTATTTCTAAACTTACTTCCTCTTTTACCTCCTCTTCTGCCAACCAACATCCCCCTCCTACTCCTTTGTCTCATTCACCCTCACCTCAATCTCCTCCTCCTACTCCTTTGTCCCAATCATCCCCACCTCAATCACACCCTTTCTCTATTAAACCTACTCCTACTTCTACCATAAGAAAACTCCTACAGAAATTAAAACCAGGCACCAATGCCCCTGACAACATTCCCTCATACTATCTCAGTATTGCTGCTGATGCCATTGCCCTCCCTATCAGCATCCTCATCAATCGCTCTATCCAAGAAGGTCTTGTTCCCGAATCCTGGAAGAAAGCCTATATTATTCCTCTACACAAGGGTGGAAATAATACTAACATCTCCAATTTTCGTCCTATAGCCATCCTCTCTCCCATTTCTAAAGTCTTGGAGAAATGCATCCACAATCAACTCCTTCCCCCACCTCTTGGACAACAATCAAATAACCCCCACCCAACATGGATTCAGACCCCATCATAGTACTATGACAGCCCTTCTATCTTTCCTCGAAACTGTTAACAAAGCTAGGGATTCTGGACTCATTGTATCTACCACTCTTCTTGATCTTTCCAAGGCCTTTGATACTATATCCCATAACCTACTTCTTACTAAACTATCTAATCTAAACCTTTCTCTCACTTCACTCCACTGGTTCAACAGCTATCTCTCCAGCAGACAACAAGCAGTCAAATGGAAAAAAGCCACTTCTTCCTTTCTAAATACTGCTACAGGTGTCCCACAAGGCTCCATCCTGGGCCCCCTTCTCTTCAATATTTTCATTAATGACTTTTATCACGCTATCCCTCAAGCTAATATTATTCAATATGCAGATGATTCCACAATCATCTGCACTGCCTCATCCATACCAACTCTACTAAAGCTTACCCAGGAAGCCTTCTCCACCACTGAAAATTGGATGAAAGACAACCATCTAGCCCTTAACGCTACTAAAACCAAACTCATGATATTTACCCCTTCAAAAAATACTAACATCGATCTTAAATCATTCTCCATCTATAGCCATAATAACATTCCCCTTGAGCTTGAATCAGAAACCAAACTATTAGGAGTCCAAATCGATGACCAGTTTAAATTCAACTCCCATCTGCTAAAAAACATAAAAAAACACACCAAAAACTTGGAATGCTCTACCGTCATAATCGCTTTCTTAGCCCAGCTACCAAAATTACACTCTCAACTACATTTCTCTTACCCTCCCTCCTCTATGGAGCACCCCTTCTCACTAACCTCCAATCTTCCCTCAAAACCAAACTATCCTCTTGTTACAATAAAATTGCCAAATTTGCCACTTCTAACAAATCATCTATACACCACTGTGAACCACTCCATCAACTAAAATGGTTAGAACTACCCAACTACCTCTCATATACCCAACTCACATATGCTCACAAACTGATTTTCCAGCCAACCCTCTGCCCCTCACTCTCTTCTACCTTTAAAATCCACCACACACAAAGACAGCTAAGATCAAACAATCAAAACCTCATAGAAATACACAGACCCCACCACCCTCCTGGACAAAACCTCCTGTCCTTCTCTCTAGCACGCTCATGGAACTCCCTTCCTCCCTCTATTCGTACTATCACAAGCTTCCCATCCTTCAAAAAATCACTCCACTCCTATCTATCTTCCTCATGGCAATGCTCCTGCTCTCACCCTTCATAACCTACTATTTTCATCTTGTAACTCTTTCAGCTCTGACTACTCTGACTATAAGAACACCAGGCAGCATATTTTTGTTTTTTAATTTGGTGTATCTCTTATTGCCTTGTTTCAGCTGTTTTCTGCATGATTTATTATGTACATTGTATTATGTTTTACCCCATCAAATGTATATGTATTTCCCCTGTACTTGTTACTTTTCTCATGTGGAACCCCATGTAATGTCTATGTTTATCCTCATTCTCTGTTAATTATGTATGTGGAGCTTTTC